>NW_025825704.1:204317-216700 GCF_002878395.1 Capsicum annuum | reverse complement strand
ATATTACACCATAGGTTCAGAGACACGAGTTCTAGATCAGTAGTAGCTTTCCAGTCAAAAAGTTGCAGTGAGTCCTAATCCAATCGAGGACAATATTATTTTATTTCATTTATTATTTTAGTTCAGTTTTCCTAGACGGAATTAGTTGGAGACATGTTCCTTCAACTCCTTATTTCAGAAAGTTTTTAGATGCTTTCAGATTTAGTTTACATTTTAGATTCAACTTTTAGTTATTTTGGGTATTTGGTACCCTATATGGATGTTATTATTTATCATATATTCTATTCAGTTGAACCTTATGGCCTATTGTTCATGTTTTTTGCATTCTACAAGTATATTATATAGTGTACAGGTACAGACATCAGTCATGGGTTAGCTTTTGGTCACTCGAGGTTATAAGCACCAAGTAGCATTTCGGTTTAGCAAATTGTGGTGTTACAAACTTGGTATCAGAGCCTAAGGTTCAATAGAGTCCTAGGAAGTCTAAAAGCCGTATCTAGTAGAGTCTTGTGCATGAGTGTATTGCACACCACATTTATGTGCAAGAGGCTATGAGATGTTTTAGGAATAGTTTTCTCTCTTTCAGTATTCATTTCGTGCTAGTGAGCATAATCATAAGTTAAACTCTCAGTTTAATCTGTTCTTCTCTTATTTCTGAATATGCCTCCAAAGAGAAGAAACTATCCAGCTCCTTAGCGCAAAGATTCTTTGGGCGAACATGTTTCTCATTTGGAGTTTAGGGCCACATTCACCATACTTGTTCAGTTTGTGGCTACCCAAAATGAATAGCCACTAGTTATTCCAACCAATTCAGTGTCCAACTCAGCCTCAGCTAGGATTCGGGACTTTACCGAATGAACCCTTCATCTTTCTTTGGGTCTAAGTCTGATGAAGACCCCAAGAATTCATTGACCAAGTCTAGAAGGTCATAGACATCATGGGAGTTAATTTTTGTTGGAGTGCCAAGATAGCGCATAGCAGTTACAGGATGTTTCTCACACTTGGTACAAACAGTAGAAGTCTATGAGGGTAGATGATGCAGGTCCTATAGAGGGGGAGGAATTTGTCATAGCTTTGTTAGACAGATTCATTCCGCAAAAGCTGAGAGAGGCAAAAGTTTTGGAGTTCATCAAACTTAGGTAGGGAAATATGACGGTTAAAGAGTATTCTCTTAGATTTACTCAGCTAGCCAGATATGCCCCTCATGTGGTTGCAGACAATAGGGCTAAAATGAGCAAGTTCATGTCAGGAGTGATGATAGCGTGGTAAATGAGTATAGGTCTGTGATGCTGAACAGTGATATGACTTTAGCAAGATCATGACCCATGCTCCACAAAAAGAGGAGCAGAAGATTAAGACTAGGGAGAGGTAGAACAAGAGAGAAATATCAGGAAATTTCAGTTTTGCTCAACACGAATCAGAAGGAGATTCCATCCTATGTTAGCAGTTCCAACTCCTTCCTCTGCCAGTTCCCCAGTGTTAAAATTTAGAGACGGCAACAGAGATCAAGCACCAGGCTCTAAGTCTCAGGGCAGTGTCAGCAGTACCCGAACTAATCCCCTGTGTCAGACTTGTGGTAAGAACCACAAGGGCACCTGTAGAGCTAGTAGCAAAGTTTGCTTCGGTTATGCCAAGACAGGACACAAAATCAGAGAGTGTCGGCAGTCAGGTCTACAGGATCAACAGAATCGTTCCACAGCCCAGTCCGGTCATCCAAATCAGTAGGGTGCCACTTTCAGTGCTGCTAGTGGGCAACGCCCAAATAGACTCTATGTTCTTTAGACCCAACAGGATTAGGAAAATTCTCCTGATGTCGTTACTGGTACGTTACAGATATTTTATGTTTATGTTTATGGTTTTGCTAGATCCAGGTACATCTTTGTCTTTTGTTACTCCTTATATAACAGGCGATTTCAAAATCAGTCCTGAAATTTTAGTAGATCCCTTTGCAGTCTCTACCCCAGTGTGAAAAACCATCATAGCTTTGTAGATATACAGGAACTGCCCAGTTTTGATATTTCAGAAAGCCACGTCAGTAGATTTAGTCGAGTTAGAGATGACTTATTTTGATGTCATTCTGGGCATGGATTAGTTTTATTCTTTCTATGCCATAGTCGACTGCAGAAATAGGATAGTTAAGTTTATGTTCTCGAATAAGCCTGACCTAGAGTGGAAGGGTAAAACTTCATCTTTTAAGGGTCAGCTTGTTTCCTACCATAAAAAAAGGAAAATGATTTATAAGGGATGTGTCTATTATCTCATTCATGTTAAGAATCTGGTGTTCTGAATCTCCTAGCTTTGAATCAATCCCAGCGGTTAACGAATATTCAGATGTCTTGCCCGAAAATCTTCCAGGCATTCCTCTCGAAAGAAAAATAGACTTCGGTATTGACCTTATTTAAGATACTCAACCTATTTCTATTCTGCCATACAGAATGGCACCAACAAAACTCAAAGAACTAAAGGATCAGTTGAAGGATCTCTTAGATAAGGGATTCATTAGACCTAGCATTTCCCTATGGGGTGCACTAGTCTTATTCATACGCAAAAAAGATAATTCTCTTAGGATATGTATTGATTACGTCAGCTTAACAAAGTTACAATCAAGAACATGTATCCTCTTCCCAGAATAGATGACTTGTTCGAACAACTTCAGGGGCCAATTATTTCTCCAAGATAGACCTTAGATTAGGCTATCATCAGCTTATATTTAGAGAATGTGACATCCCAAAGATAGTTTTCCATACTCGGTTGGGTTACTTCGAATTTCTAGTTATGTCCTTTGGTCTTACGAATGCCCCAGCCACTTTCATGGGCTTGATGAATCGTGTGTTCAAGCAGTTCTTGGAAATATTCATCATAGTCTTCATAGATGATATCCTGGTCCATTCTCGCACAGAGCGTGATCATTGAGGCCATCTCAAAATTGTTCTTCAGACTCTCAAAGATCACCAGCTATTTGCCAAATTCAGTAAGTACAATTTTTGTATAAGTTCAGTAGCATTCCTTGGCCATATTATTTCTGGTGGTGGCATTAGAGTAGATCCTCAGAAGACCGAAGTAGTAAAAAATTAGCCTCACCCTATCTCTCCATCAGATATTAGGAGTTTCTTAGGTTTGGCTGGCTATTACAGGCGGTTTGTTAAGGGATTTTCTTCTATTTCATCCCCCATGTCTAGATTGACTGAGAAGAAGGTCAAGTTTCAGTGGTCAGATCCTTGCGAGAAGAATTTTTAGGAATTGAAGACTTGACTCAGCTCAGCTCTAGTTTTAGCTCTTCCAGATGGTTTAGATGGGTTCGTAGTATACTATGATGCATCCATAATAGGTTTGGGTTGTTTCCTCATGCAGAATGGTAAGGTCATAGCCTACGCCTCTAGGCAGTTAAATCCCCTTGAGAAGAATTATCATACTCATGATCTTGAGTTAACAGTCGTAGTATTTTCCTTGAAGATTTGGAGGCATTATCTATACAGAGTTCATGTAGATGTCTTCACAGATCATAAGACTATCCAATATGTCTTTTCTTAGAAAGATCTCAATCTTTATCAGAGAAGGTGGTTAGAGCTCTTGAAAAACTATGACATGAGTGTCCTTTATTATTCGGGAAAGGCCAAAGTTATGGCCGACGCTCACAGTAGACTCTCCATGGGTAGTGTTTCTCACATTAAGGATAGCAAGAAGAAAATAGGTTTGAAAATCTATCATCTTGCCAGACTAGGTGTTCGCTTAATCAATTCTTTAGAGGGTGGCGTATGTATTCAGGATAGTTCAGAGTCATCTCTAGTTTCCAAGGTAAAAGAAAAGCAAGATAGGAATCTTAGCCTTGTTAATCTAAAAGAGAAAGTTCAGAATCAAAAAGTAGAGGTTTTCTCCTAAGGGGAAGATGGTTTCATTCATTGTTAGGGTCATCTCTGTATTCCAGGTGTAGATGATTTAAAGCAGCGAATTCTTGCAGAAGCACATGGTGCATGATACTCTATTCATGCAGGGGCCACTAAGATTTATCGCAACCTATGGGAGATCTATTGGTGGAGTGGGATGAAGAGAAATGTTGTAGAATTTATGGCTAAGTGCCCTATATGTCAGCAGGTTAAGATAGAGCATTAAAAACCTAGTGGTTCCATAGAGGAGTTCACCATTCCTACTTAGAAGTAGGAAAAAGTAAACATGGAATTCGTGATGAGTTTGCCTTGAACTCGTCATCAGCCTGATTCAGTTTGGGTCAGTATAGATAGAATGACCAAGTCAGCCCATTTTCTTCCAGGCTATGCCTCTTATTCAGCCGAGGATTATGCCAAACTATATATCAGGGAGTTGGTCAGATTACAAGGTATTCCATTATCGATCATCTCAGACAGAGGTACCCAGTTCACCTCTTATTTCTGGAAAGCATTTCTAAATGGTTTTGGTACCTAAGTTTATCTCAGTATAACTTTTCATTCTCTGACAGACGGTCAAGCAGAAAGGACCATTCAAACTCTTGAAGATATGCTAAGGGCGTGTGAAATTAATTTCAAAGGAAGTTAGGATGACCACTTGCCTTTGATTAAGTTTGCATACAACAATAGCTATCATTTTAGTATTAAAATGGCTTCGTTCGAAGCTCTCTATGGTAGGAGGTGCAGATCTCCAATCGGGAGGTTCGAAGTTAGTGAGGCCTCAGTCATAGTGCCTGACTTAATATTCGATGCCTTAGAGAAAGTCTAGTTAATTAGAGAAAGACTGCGGGCTGTTCAGAGCCGACAAAATTCGTATGCTGACACTCATATAAAAGATCTTGAGTTCGAGCTCGATGACTATGTCTATCTAAAGATCTCTCCCAGGAAGGCGGTAAAGCAGTTCGGCAAGAAGGAAAAGCTCAGTGCCCAATATGTCGGTCCCTTCAAGATTCTCAGTCGCTTAGGAAAGGTAGCTTATGAGCTCTAATTGCCTTCAGATCTAGCCTCAGTTCATCCAGTCTTTTATGTATCTTTGCTCAAGAAGTGTATAGGTGATCCATCAGTCATAGTCCTTATTCAGAGCACTGATAGTCAGAATAGTCTCTTCTATGAAGAAATTCTGGTCAAAAGTCTAGACTATCAGACGTGTAAACTGAGGAACAAAGAAGTCCCTCTAGTCAAAGTTCTTTGGTGACTCAGTCCGTTGAGGAAGCTACTTGGGAAGCAGAAGCAGACATGCGTACCAAGTATCCTCACCTCTTCTCCGCCAATCTAGAGAAAGCTCAAGGTAACAGTTCTTCTTAAACTTATTCAATTTCCTGTTCGGTAATCTATACAATTTGGTATTCAGTTCATGCTCACGTTTCATCAGAAATCTGGCATCAAGTGCCATTATAATTTAGTCATGCATTCATGTATCAGTCTAGTGTATAATCATGCATAAAATATGCATTCTCATTGGGAGAACTCAGTTATCAGATATCTTAGTTATGCATTCTTAAATCAGTTACTCACACATCACATATGCATGTCCAGTATGATATGTTTAGCTTATCAATCATGTCCTTCATGAGATCATGTTCCAGTAGTGTATGTCTTGCACGTACTCCAGTTTATCATCTATCCCCATTTCAATCAGTCTTATTTGAGGACGAATGTTTCCAATGGGGAGCTATTATAATACCTCATATATTTTTAAGTTATAAAATAAACCACTGTTCCTACACATGAAACCTCCTATCCTATGATTCATATTGGAGTACAAGAATTAGGATGAGTATCCTCTTAAGAATAGAGCTTATGATGTGTTAAGCATGTTTATAAGAGTCAATTAGAGTAAGCCAAGCAAATAACTTTTGAATCCACCAAGTTTTCGTATGTGATTTCATATGTGTCATCTTTGAATGAGAATAACTTGGTTTATAGGTGGAGTTTCAGAAGATTTATACCCTTCAAATTATTTTGAATTGAATAAGCTTTCCATCGATACCAAATTCGCCTATAAAATACACCCGGTGAAGAAGTTATGGCAATTTAAAGTTTTAGCAGCGTCATATCAGTCAGTGGCACATCGTGCTATAAGACAAAACAACGTTTTTCAATTTATAGTGTCTCTCCATGATTCCACCGCATCGCGGTGAGTTTACAGGTCATAAACGGAGGGCAACGCGATATCTCCGCGTCGCGCAGGGGGCCCATATCGGGCAATTTTCACAGAAATTAAATGATGCATCTATAGGGTATTTGCGTCATCTTTCCACCCCTATATATATTCCATAAACATGGAATTAAGCCCTTATTTCAACAAAAAATACTTTTTCTCTCAATATCCTCTCAAGAACACATTAGGGTTTTCAATTGGGGATTGAAGTTCAAGCAAATTTCTCCATCAATCATCAAGTATCTTCCATTTAAGGTATATGTAGTGTTCATCTTTGGATCCATTTCATTCATAGAGCTCAAGATCTATGTTTTAAATATTATATTATGATTGTCTTGTTGTGATATGACCATGTACATGTTGATAACTATTGTTTAAGTTTCAAGATGATATCTAAAGGTGTTTTCATGAAGTATATGTGTTCGTTAGTTGAAATCCATGAACTTTATGTGGTTTAAAATGGGGAAATTCATGAAAACTCACCTAAGATAAAAGAATGCATGCAAAGTGTTTGATAAAAGGACTAGCATGATAGAATTCATATCCCATGATTTAATAGTGCTTAAATGACAAGTCAATGCTCTATGCTTTATGATTTCGCATGAATTCCACGTGATTGATATTAGTCGTTGTTGTGATATGGATTAAGCATTATATTAAAGCTATTCAATTATAGACATATTGTATGAATTTCCCTTCCATACGTTAGATGTAGAGAACTATGCTTAGTGTGAAATCCCTTACTTATGATATGGTGAATTGTCGACTCTATTTTATGATCAAGTCAGTTATGTGTGTCAGTTTTCTTCCATCTAGTCCTGGGGGTACTAGTACCCAAAAAATATAGTTGTGTGCCTAGAGCCATGTTACGTTATCAGGATAATCTCAGTCAAGCCATGATCTATAGAACTTAGTCAGTCATGTGACTCAGGAAATCTCAAAAATCTCATGATCTCAATAAATTCTCAGATAGTAGTACTATTCTATCAGTCAACAGAAGTCAGTTATTCAGTCCATGTACAGCCAGCTAAATCATGTTCAATCTCTTCAGATGGGAGTAGAAGTTAGCACCGAGTGAATCCAAGAATGGGAACTCACCTACCAATTTAGGGTGTGGTTCTTAGTAGTCATCTTTGTGTTCCAGAACTACGTAGCCAGCATAGGTTGAGACATCGTAAACTTCCAAATTAGGGTTGATGAGGTGGCTTAACCTATCAGTTTAGGGTTTCCACCACTCTCATTCGAGTACCTTCCAGCTAAGGGTCACTCATAGTTGTCCTTACCAGTGGTGCAGTATTGACACCCTTCCAGGCAGGGTAGAGATTGGACCCCAACCTAGCTATATGTATTATTGGGGTATGTTGGTTAAGCAACTACCTCCTATAGTTTTAGTCCCAGTCTCAGTGAAAGAACTCAGGTAGTTCTATCATATTTAGGACTGTCAAACACAGTTATTCATGTTATCAAAATTTCAGTATCAGTCATATTAGATAACAGTAAACCATGTATTAGCGTACAGATCTAGATATCATGTATTCACTATTTTAGTTACTATGTCGGCATGTTTGTACTTTTATGTTCATATTAGTCAGTCAGTTAGCATTGTTCATGCATGTAAACCCTTTTGCATTTAGCCTACCTCACTCATATACCCTTTTGCATTTAGCCTACCTCACTCGTATACTCAGTACTTCTAGCCACACTGACGCATTTGTGGTATGGTGCTTTCTTTTATATTACACCATAGGTTCAGAGACACGAGTTCCAGATCAGCAATAGTATTCCAGTTGTAGAGTTGTAGTGAGTCCTCATCCATTCGAGGATCATATTATTTTATTTTACTCATTAATTTAGTTCAGTTTTTCTAGATGGAGTTAGTTGGAGACATGTTCCTTCAACTTCTTATTTTAGATAGTATTTAGATGCTTTCAGATTTAGTTCAAATTTTAGATTCATCTTTTAGTTGTTTTGGGTATTTGTTACCCTATATGGATGTTATTATGTATTAGATATTCTATTCAGTTGAACCTTATGGCCTATTCTTTATGTTTTCCACATTCTACAAGTATATTATCCAGTGTATAGGTATAGATATAAGTCATGGGTTAGCTTGTAGTACCTTGGGGTCATAAGCACCGTGTAGCATTCTGGTTCAGCAAATTGGAGCGTTACAACATTATATCTTATCTTAGATCTCATAAGCTTATTTTCAGTGGTTGTCTGTATTATCTGATTTGAGTGATATATTCTAACATTGAGAGTCCACATCTTCAGTCAGTCCTTATGGTAAATGAGTTTCAAGAAGTGTTTTCTGATGATCTCCCAGGAATACCACCTGATAGGGAGATAGATTTTGGCATTGGTTTATTGCCAGATACCTGTCCTATCACTATTCCATCATATAGAATAGCTTCAGTAGAGTTGAAAGAGTTAAAAAGCAACTAGCAGATCTTCTAGATAAAGTTAAAAAGCACCTGCACTTTTTGTGTGAAAGAAAGATGGCGCCCTGCGTATGTGCATAGAATACCACCAGCTGAATAAGGTCACCATTAAAAATAAGTACCCACTGCCTATAATTGACGATTAGTTTGACCAACTCCAGGGTGCTAAATGTTTTTCAAAGATAGACCTTCTTTCGGGATACCATCAGTTGAAAGTTAAGAGTATCAGATATTCCCAAAATACCTTTCCAAACTAGATACGATCATTATGAATTCTTAGTCATGTCCTTCGGGTTGACTAACGCCCCTGCAACTTTTATGGATCTAGCTAATAGGGTCTTCCATTAATTTCTAGATCTGTTTTTCATAGTTTTTATTAATGATATTTTGGTCTATTCTAAGAGTAAAGAGGATCATGTCAATCATGTCCAAATTATCCTTTTGACTCTCAAGGATCAGAAGTTGTTTGAAAAATTCTCCAAATATAAATTCCAGCTGAATGCTATTGCTTTCTTGGGGAATATTATGTCTTGTGAGGGAATTAAGGTTTATCCCTAAAAGATTGAGGTAGTGAGAGAATGGCCCAGACCCACGACTCCAACCGACATTCGGAGCTTCTTAGGTTTTCCAGGGTATTACAGAAGATTTGTAGAGATTTTTTCTTCCATAGCTTCTCCACTTACTAAGTTGAATAGGAAAAAGGTGAAATTTGTATGGTCAGACTCTTGCGAGAATAGTTTTGAGAAGTTGAAAAACAAATTGACTACTGCACCTGTGCTGACTCTTCCATTAGGTAAAAAGGTTTTTTTGTATGCTCTGATACGTCCCGAGTGGAACTTGGGTGTGTTTTTATACAACATGGTAAAGTGGTGGCTTATACATCTAGGCAGTTAAAAGTGGATGAGCGCAATCACCCTACCCATGACTTGGAACTAGTGGTTATAGTGTTTGTGTATAGAATTTAGCGGTATTATCTTTATAGGGTCCATTTTGATAATTTCACTGACCACAAAAGTTTGCAGTATATTTTCTCACAGAAGGAATTAAACCTCAAGCAGAAACGTTGGATAGAGATTTTGAAGGATTAATCACGAGCCTACACTATCAAGGTAAGGTAAATATTATAGCCGACGCCCTTAGCAGATTATCTATGGGCAGTCTTTCTCATGTTGAGGAAGGAAAGAGAGAAATAGTGAGGGATATTCACTGACTTTCAAACCTTGGAGTGTGACTCTTAGATTTCGAAGATAGAGGGGTGGTCGTGCATGAGATAGCTAAATCATCCCGTTTTACAGAAGTTAAAGAAAAGCAGGCCAAAGATCCTATCTCGATGCAAATTAAGAATGATGTGGGTCAGCAAAAGGTGATGTCATTTGAGATTGGTGGTGATAGTATTTTAAGGTACTAGGGTTGATTGTGCATGCCAAATCTAGATGGTCTAAGGAAAAGAATCCTTAACGAAGCTCATACTTCGAGGTATGTTGTTCACCCAGGATCTACAAAAATGTATCATGATTTGAAAACTATTTATTGGTGGAATAATATAACGTGTGATGTGTCTAACTATGTTGCCAAGTGTTTGAATTGTCAATAAGTTAAAATGGAACATACGAGGCCAGGTGGTTCTTCTTAAGAGATAGCTTTGCCTTTTTCGATGTGGGAGATGATCAATATGGACTTTATTATGGGACTTCTGAGGTCCCAAAACCAATATGATTCTATTTGGGTGATTGTTGATCGGCTGACTAAGTCAGCCCACTTTCTACCTGTTAGGACTAACTATTTGGGAGATGACTATGTTCCTTTACATGGAGCATTGGTATCCATCATATCTAATAGATATACACAATTTTGGAGGTCTTTTCAAAGGGGTTTAGGTACCCAAGTGAACCTAAGTACTGTATTTCACCTTCAAATGGATGGGCAAGCTGAGTGCACCATTTAGACCCTTGAGGATATGTTGAGAGCCTGTGTAATGATTTTAAGGGTAGTTGGGTGGATCACTTGCCACTAATAAAGTTTGTATATAATTATAGTTACTATGCAGTATCAAGATGGATGCTTTTGAAAAACTATATGGAAGAAGATATAGGTCACCTATAGGGTGGTATGAAATGGATGAGACACAAATTTTTGGGCCTGATCTTGTTTATCAGGCAATGGAAGATGTAAAAATTATTAGAGAACGACTTAAGACAGCTTAGAATAGACAAAAATCCTATGCCGATGTTAGAAGAAGGGAGTTAGAATTCGAGGTTGGTAATTGTGTATTTCTAAAAATTTCTCCTATGAAGGGGTTCATGCGACTCGGGAAGAAAGGTAAGTTTTGTCATCTCTATATAGGACCATATTAGATTTTGAGAAGGGTAGGTGCAGTTGTGTATGAGTTAGAGTTGACTACTAGTTTGAGTTCCATTCATCCGGTATTCCATGTGTCCATGTTGAAGAAATGTATTGGAGACCATTCTTTAGTATTGCCTATAGAGGAGGTCAAGGTAACAGACTTCTTGTCTTATGAAGAAGATCCTATAGAAATCTTATATCATCAAGTTAGAAAATTGAAGAGCAAAAAGATAGCCTCAGTTAAAGTGTTGTGGAGGAATCAGAAAGTTGAAGAAGCAACTTGGGAATTAGAAGATGACATGAGAGATAGATACCCAAACTTATTTGATTCGACAGGTGATGAAATGGAAGATACAATTCTTGTCTTATTCTTTCTTATGCCTTAGTATGCGTGAAAATCATGCTTGTCGATATTTTTGCGTTATCACTCGGGGACAAATGATCCTAAGGAAGGATAATGTAACACCCCGTAAAATCCTTCATGTGTTATATCATAGTAGTGTGCTTGTTGAGTTCAAAGATCAAAAATTTTCAAAGTGTAAAAGGGGACTTAGAATCATTTTTAGCTTTCAATCTACGGGGAATTTATTTTTGACCTTCTCGATTTCTGTTTCTTGATACTTTTGTTGTGTTATGATGGGTCAAGTCAAGAGTAAATCTCGGGTGAGTTTTGGAATTTTTAGACGAGCTTAAGGGCAAGTTTAGGTTGACAAAATAGTGAGCCGAGGCAATCATCCCGTGGTGCCTTGCTGATGTCCTCACCTAGGAGTGAGCAAGGCGATTGGCGAGGCGACACCTTGGCTATCACAGTGCTCAACCCAGGGCGGCGCCTTAGGGATAGCCCTTTGCCAATTTTAGTTTTTTGTCCCAAATTTTTAAGGGTGTTTTGGGTATTTTCCAACCCCTTATCAACTTAAACACGGCATTTAATCCCAAATACACCATAATACACTCAGTTTCATCAAATTCATCCAAGAACACTCCCAAGGGTTTCAAATTAAAAACCTAAATAGATCTAGATTCAACTGTGGGTTTTCAAAAGGTATTGAAGATTTGAAATCCCGAATCCATAAGCTTCGAGAATCACCTATTATCTTCCAAGATTAAGGTATGTGGGGTTTTCCTAAAATCTCATGGGTATAGAAATGATGATTTTAAGAAAGGGGTTTTCAGATTTATGAATGCATTCATGTTTTAGAAATCTTGATGGTATTGTTTTAGTGTTTTGACCTTCCCCCACATTGATTTGAAATTGTATATATAATTATGCTTATGTTTTAAGGTTGATGATTTAATTGAGAGCATGACTTATGTAAAATGCCTCTCTTGTTTTGATTTTTCTTTACTTATCAATTGCTATGGATTGTTTTGAATGCATCCTTGAAAAGCGTGGTTTAAAATGTCTTGAATTGTGTTATGATTGGATTAAGATTTGGATTTCAAAAGAGAAGGTAGTTGTGTTGATAAATGTTGAAAATATTCATATAATGAAAGAGT
>NW_025825704.1:195973-204217 GCF_002878395.1 Capsicum annuum | reverse complement strand
TGAGTTTTAATGAAAGGATTATGCTTAATGCATTATGGCTTAGAATTTCGAATTGCAAGTCTTGGGATGATGATACCAAGATATACAATGCCATAATAGACTCAAACAAGCTCAAAAACCAGATTTTCATGATTTAATATTTCAGAATGATATGTGTTATAAATGAATAAAATTGGGCACAAGGAGATGTTAGGTGGTCCCCCAAAGAAGGCACGAGTTTCAGATAACTCATTGCCTAAAACCGTGATTTTCTGATCTGGGTATATTATTATACGATGGCTTAGTGCCCTATGGCGTATTAGACTTAGACACGCCAACCCTTGCGACATACTTGGGTTGAGGGCTTCCCCGCCGAGTCAATGGAAGACTCCATATTGCCCATGGGATTTTAGACTTGTAGGGGTGTACCACCAAACTCAGAATTAATATAAAAATCAGAAACTACATTGTCAAAAAAATTTTTTCTTTTAAAAAAGGTGTCCATGCATTTTGAAAACTATTTTATGTATGATGTTTTGACAAATTGATGTCCTTTATTTTATTTATATAAAAGCTTTATTTTGAATTACTTTGCATGCCAGTACAACTGTGTTGAACCCTCTCCCTTACCTCTCAGGTATTGAGGCTCAGTCTAGGGGTCCAGATAAGTAGTAGATTTCATCAGACAGAGATGCAGTGTCTATTTGGTGAGCCTTCTATATTTTAGAAGGACTGTTTACTTTCAGACAATTATTATTAGTTATGGTTTTGGTCTACTAGGGGCCTTGTCCCAGTTTTCAGATTGTGTTAGTGATCATATAGTAGAGATTTCACAGATAGTTTCTAGATGTTGTTAGATGGTTTTGGATTGTCATTTTCTATCATCGAATTTATAATAGAATTATGACCATGATTTTATTTTATAAAAATTTCTTCATTTCCTTATTTGTGTATGAATGATGTATATGATTTCAAGTTAGAAGGGTGTCTGGGCCTTCATGGTTAGGGATGCTCGTGACGGCCAGGGCCTCGGTTTGGGTCGTGGCAGGATACTATGATGATATTATGATACATTTCAACATCGGTGGATTATTATTTATATGCCTATGAGTACATCTATCGGTTCAAGTCCAACTAGCCCTATGTATGACAACTATATGTTATTTATGCTCATGTATGGCTGGGTATAACGTGTATAATAGAGATGCCGACCATACTTTTCTAGTGATCAAGGTATAAAGTGGTATAGTTGTTGATTTAAGGTTGAAAATATGATTAGTTGTGAATATTAATTAAGTGGTTAATAATGTCTTATTGATAGTTGAACCTTAGAAATAATAAGTACTGGTGGTATTGACGACTAGTAATTATGATGATTAAATATAATGATGTTTGGCATAAATAAAGACTTATAACAATGACGATTAGTTGTAATAATGATTTAGTCAATAATGATGACTATTTTCCAAATGAGGATTTGTGGTTAGTGATGCTAGTTACTAAATGGTATTTATCAATAAATTAATTAGTTAATAATTGGTGATTAGTGGTTATTGGATCAATTGTGATTAGTGAATTTGTGATGGCTAGAAATAAATATCAGTTAGTTCATAAATATGGCTTAGTAATGAATATTGGCTATGTGCTAGTTATTGGTTACTTGGTGAAGAATGACTAGCTGTTGACCCATGAATAGTGATTAAGTGGTGAATAGTGTTTAAATAATAATTAGATGGTATATGATGAATAATGAGTAATTTGACTAGTAAATAAGTCTTGGCTAGCTAATAAAGAACAATTAGTCCGTATCCAGGATATAGTTGTCTAAATAATGGTATTTTTATAGTTATGGTTACGTTCTCTTGTGTTATTCAGTTATGAATATTGATGATAATTGAGGAACATTGGTAAACTTCCGGTTAATGATAATTGTTGAATGTTGATAAATTGATCGATTATAGGTAAGCATGAAATGACGATGGATCAATGATGGAGTCAGATATATTGTTCAATTGATTCCTTTATATTTCTCTTGGATTTACTCTCTAGTGGTATAAGACATTGTGATGAGTTCTTTACTTTATGAACCAATTTGCATATGGGAGCCAACTTTGTACTTGTGATTGGTTGTGTTGATGCTTTATGTTACATTATTAATCTGAATTCTTATATATTGAGATATGAGCATGCGTTGGTGCCTTATGTTGTATTGCTATTCCGATATTATTACTTGTTATGTACAGAGATATTGACAAGTGTTGACACCTTATGTAATACTGTTATTCCATTTTGATTACTTATTATATAAAGTAATGATGGAGATGATTCTGATTTGATTCTCTACTTTGAGTTATTTATCATTATGTTGCATTATACAATATTTATATCATGACTTAGCTTAGTCAGAGATCATGCCTACTGAGTACCCATTGGTTTGGTACTCATACTACAGTTTTGAAGCCTGTAGATCCTAGTACAGGTTATCGTCGTTGATGTGTGCGTCAAGTAGAGTATCCATGGTTCGGAGTCTTAGAGTGAGCTGTTGACGTTCGTAGTATTATCTTTCTTTCTCTTATGCATTAGACTAGTCTCTATGTGGTATTTGAAGATAAGTTATATCACTGTATTCGGTTGAACTTCACTCTGTACTCTTGTATTATTTGAAGCTTTTATACTAATACCACCAAATTTTGGGATTATAGATTGTAATTATATTAACTCACTTCAACAATTTACCATTCTCAAAGAATTATAATATACCTTCTATAACCTTAGCGCCTATTATATCCCAGTATTTTTTGAAGAATTCAACATTAAATCCATCAATTCCAGGGCTCTTATCAACTAGCAGCTCCTTTACAACTTCTATCACATCCATTACTATTACAGGTATTAGGAGTTCTTGTTGCTGTAAAATAGTTAAGCAGGCCCCATATCTAGCTATTGTGATGTCAAACCTTTTTAATGTATCAGCTGCCTGTCCAAGCAATGATTTAAGGAATTCACAAATTCCTTTTGGATGAGCTGTGGGTCAGTCAGCTTCACTCCCTAGTCAGTGGTGATTGAGGATATTCTATTCCTAGCTTGTCTTTTCTTCAGTTAGGCAAAGAAGTATTTTGATTTCCTGTCCCTTTACTTAATCCAGAATGCCCTTGATTTTCGCTTTAGGATCCTCTCATTGATTGTCTCCCAGTACTCTATGTTGTGTAGCATTTGTCTCTCTTCAATAATAAGTTCCTGGTTGAATAAGTCACTCTTTAAAACTTCATGCACTTAGTTTTGTTTGGTCTTGTACTCATATACTCTTTTGTCTACAACACACTTCTCCTTCTGCAACCCTTTGGCTTGTCCAGCTATGTTGGATAATTTCCTCGATAAACTATACATTATGTAGCCTGGTACTTTTTGTTACCATATTGCTCTAGTTCGAGCTTTAAAATCTTCTTGTTGCTTCACTACATTCAACAACATGAAAGGTTTTCTCACCTGTATCACTGAGAGGTCAGTACTAAGGACTATAGGTGTGTGATCCGAGCACCCAAAGTCTTTATACTCAGCCACTACATGGTTATACAATATGAACCATAAGTGGTTACGTAATGCCTAGTCAATACAACTATAAATTCTTGCCTGGTGATTTCTCTTATTACACCAAGTGTATCTATGTCCCTTACAAGGAAAAGGTCCCATCCCAACATCATCCATAGATTGATGAAAGTCTACTAGTATCTGTGGAGTAACCGGTTCACCATTTATCCTATCATCATGATATAAAATAGAATTAAAGTCACCAAGCACCACCCAGGGATTTTGGTAGTTTGCTCCTATGTGTCTCAGGTGATCCCATAGAGTTCTTCTTGCTAGAGGTGTATTGAACCCATACACATGTCATCCAACATGTGAAAGTGGGGTTCTTATCTTAAACTGCACAATATACTAGCTGTGCTGAGGTTTCCAAGATGGTAACATCTATCCTCCCCTGTTTTCACCATACCAATATTCTTCCGTTTCTTATAGTAGGGTAATCAGCATATACATTCCATTCCTGGTCAAATGAATTACGAACATTTTTTACATTTGTATCTTGTATTTTTATCTCCAAATAACCAATTATATCTACCTTATTTAGTTGTAAGAAGGATCGTAGTTCCTTTTGTTTAAAGAGCTTATCAATCCCTCTTATGTTCCATGAGCTAAACATCATGTACCTCCTATCAAGTCAGTTACTTTAGCCCTATTAGTAGGTACTGATGGTTGGACTTTTTCCTTCTGTTGAGATGTCAGATATTGCATAACACTTCTTGTGCTCTTAGGACTCTTCTGATAAGCTTGATGTAAAGTAGGAAAGTAACCAACATGATCCACCATAAGTTCTTTCCCATTCGGATGTTGTCCCACTTTACCTTGGTTCTCCTAATTTTGTTTAATTAGGTCCTTCTGGCCCTGGTCTTTATTCATGGATTTTGGGAGCCATTTTGGGTTAATTTTCCTCCTTCTAGCTTTGGGATGAGTCACAACCTTTGGTGGTTCTTCATTCTTGGTTACTTCTTTGCACTTGCCTGTTGTGTGACCCATATGCACAAAATCCTAGCAGAAGTCTGTTCCCCACTCAAATTCAATAGCCTGTGTATGAATTGTACCATCATGCTTTTAAATATACATCTTCTCAAGTAGCTCTTGAGTGATAACTACCTCGATAAGAATCCGGGCGTATGAAAGTCTTTTAACCTCCATAGTTAATCTATAAGAACATATAGGTTTCCTAGTAGAACTTTGTATTCTACTGAGGTTTTCCTCTTCCTAGTAGTAAATAGGAAGCCCAAGGAGGACAACCCATAGCGGTATAAAGCGTAGCATCTCATCTTTGAATCGAAAGTCCTTCACCCAATTCCATAACACTATAGGACGATTGTTATACGTATACGACCCATTTTGTAGGATTTCATTCTTGTCAACTTAATTTTCAAATAGGAACACGAAATATCCTTCATCATGGGAGTATACTCACGGTGTAGTAACAAAATTCCAGATGTTGTAGACAAACTTCATCATATCCTTAAAGCTTGGTGTTCCTCTAACTACACAGCTGATTAGTGCATTTTCCCATTTAGCACACTCCTCCTCAACCTCCATGTGGTTTATTTTCACTATTTTCCGGCCATCCTTAACCATCAGAGGGATGTAAGTAAGATTCATACTTTCTTGCACTTGGTGATTACCAGCTACAGTCGATTAGGTTTGCATTATATCCTCCTCCATAGGTGGTGTAGCTTGCAACACAGCTGAGAACTGAAATTTTCGAGCTACATTTGAGCATTCTGCCTCATTATCTTCCTATAACACTTCCTCTTCCAGTATCAATTTTTCTTTGGTCACATGTTCTCCATTATTCAAGATATTTTGTTTCATCGGAGCAAGTGTGTGTGGTATACTAGAATTTAGGGTAATCGTTTTTCCTTAGGTTTCCTATGGTGCTTGTACCAGTGGTTGAGTAGCTGCTCATCGTCGTGCCATCGCCGTTTGGTGAACATTAGCAAATTGTTCCTTAACGTGCATTGAGAGGTTTTTCTCTAAATGTGAACCAACTTTTGCTCTTATGTGTAGCTAAATCTCCCTCTTGGGGTTATGTATCCATCACTTCAAATTAATTTGATCACTGCTCACATTGTTCCTCGTGGATTCGACCCCGACTCCAAAGTTGGGTAAATAGATTGACTACGACCGCCTTGCACTTAAATTGATGTGTAAGTTGAGCATTATCACATAGTAGAAATGAAAAAAAATTTATATAATAGTTTACAAGGTCAAGAATGGATATACGACATAAGTAAACAAGGAACAAAGGGATATATGCTGATAGCATTTCTATATTTATATCTCTCTATAAATATGGTAGGGATAACTCAAGAGAATACCCTAAGGAGCCAATCTAACATCTCAAGGCATTCTAAAAAAGTAGGAAATCTAGTGCTGGCAAACTCAGGGTCAATAAACATAATGTCTAACCATGAGATGACTATCAATAATATAATTTACCATAAAGAGAAAAGGGTAAGGATCATACCTACAACCTCAGTACCAAACCATATCAACCTTCCACGAACTAACTATAATAACAATAATAAAGTAACTGGCTAGTCAAAATAAATAATAGAAAATAGAGCCCCCATATGTATGAAGGTTTCAATCAACATGTATGAAATCATAACCTATAGCTATACACCCCCCCCCATCATGCCGATAAATATAAGCACCAAACAATATACTTGTGATAGGAAATAAATATGTATGAATAAGTGATGAATGAATACATAGTACGATATCTGATCCACGTGCCATAATGAACCAAGTGTAAACACCTCCTCCTACTTAACAACTCCCAAATATAGGAAGTTTGATGACCTCTTTTCTCCACCACAATAACTCAGGAATGAAGTGTCCCTAGGGGATTTCGGAATATCTATATACACTACTTGGTCTCTAACTAGGATTTCCAATAATCATCATAATAAATCTACTTTTTCCAGTATATATATATATATAATTAATAAGTGCATAAACTTGGGCCGTGGATAAAAGAAAGTATTTATGTAAATCCATTGTTCGAGATCAACTCCTGGACTAAATTAGCATCAAATGTGTAGAAAGTTTCAGAACTTCTTTTGATCACAGTAAATAGTAATAATGAGTGGATAAATTATGGACTAGAGTTAATCTGAATCTAATTTCCAAAACATCATTTTTGGTTCTGAAAAATTATCAATTAGTAAAACAGGGTGGTACGATCCCCGTTATAAAATAAATCATTCTAAAAGTAAAAAGTAGAAATAAATCGATTTACTTAAAAAAAATAATGAAATCATGATTTGGCTAGAATCCTACCACTAAATGAGCATGAATGCGCCAAAAATATGCATTCCATCACTTATATCTAAACAATACAACAATAAGCGCCTAAGCGTCTATATACTAGAATCAAACCCTTTTCTTAGGAAAGAATACCCACTTGGAGTCCAACTAGTATTGTAACAATGACCTTAGGCCCAAAAATATACAATTAGCATAATAGTAACACTATGAGTCGGGGAACTATGAAATGAGACATTTAGTCAAATAGTAAACCTTATACTAAAGGACACTTAGCATAAACCATGGTCAACATGCTTATGCTCTAGTGGTGATAAGATCGTATATCCACATCAAATTTTTCATCTTAATGATCGATTTTCCCTTCTATCCCCAAACTCCCAAATTAGGCTAAATCATGATATTTTAGTCATAAACATGTCTGATCATACCTACCTAGCATGCAATCTACACTACAAACCACCTCATAAAGAAAAGTATACTGATCCTACCTCGAACCCTAACCACAATCCTTGAATTGTCCATAAATTGCTCATCTTTTCTCCTTAATTACGAAATATCACCATACTATAAAAATAATATTATATACGCCAATAAGAGTAAAATCAGACCCATAATGCTATATAAAAGGTCGAGTTATAATTTACGTCAAGAACGGGCTTGTGGGGATAAAAAATGTAATTCAAAATTGAATCTATAAGGAGGCCCCTCAAAGGACATAGAAGGTGTACTCAAAAGTTGAGCACAAATTGGACACAAACCGAGGTCCAAATTGGACACAAACCGAGGTCCAAATTGGACCCATAAAGTTCAAGAATTTGAAAACCTGATTTCTAAAACTTTACAATGAAAAAGGATTGAATTGGACAGGGAATATAATATGAAATGATCAAGGAGTGTTAGAATAACTTCTGTATCTTCAATGTATGATTCCCAACACTTACCATATTTTAATATCTAAAAAATATGGGGAAATAGTAAAGAAAATAAGGGGAAAATTGAGTGGAGGAGGATTTAACAATCTCCAAGTGCCGCTAAAGCATTCAATTGGTTACTTAAGTAGCTACTAAGCGAAAAAAGTTTGCTAATGAGGTCGGGCATGGAGATGCTGGCATCTCTTGAGAGACACCTTGGTTTCTAAAGTGGAAAAGTATCACTAAAGTGGTCCTCAGCCCAAGATGTAAGGGCGTTGAAGTGACCCTATGTCGCTAAAGTAACTACCACTTAGGCAGTCATTTGGCCACTTAAGCAGCTACACCAACAACTTGAGGTATAAAATGTTTTAAGTACAAAATACACTCTAATTGAGTTCTTGGGATTCATTCAGAAACCTGTGCATGCAAATGAACTATGCTACCATATGAAATTTGATATTCGAAACTCAATGAAATTAACATA
>NW_025825704.1:181900-192973 GCF_002878395.1 Capsicum annuum | reverse complement strand
CCCTCAATTTTGGTTTTCAAAATAATAATTTAAGAATCATAATCACACATTAAAATGTAGGATATTTATGAACTATCAAAGAGGTAAGATTCACCTGACTTACTCATGAAGATCCACGAAAAGAACTTCACCCCTTTAGCTTCTAGATGAGCACTTTGATTAAAACCCTAGCCAACCTTCTTAAGAGAGTTTAAAAGGGTGTTAGGGTGGGAAATGTTTAAAATGTCCTCAACTTAAAAGTTGAAAACAAGTGCACAGGAGGGTACGACCTCAACCTCTAAACCGTACCCTAGGGTATGAGTGGTACCCTTATTTCATACCCTAGGTATCATACTATACCTCCATACTGACTAACATATGACCACCTAGGGATAACTCGTATCCTAAGATATGAAGAGTACCCCCTAATCTGTACCCTAGACAAAATCCACTAGGTTAAGTATAGGGCATCATACGACTTGTACATATGCACCTCATACCCTAACATATGAGAAGTAAGATTTCCACTTGTTCCTTAGTGATAATGCAACCCACCCATACTAATTTTCATATGAGAGGAGGGACCCTAACCGTACCCTAGCATACGACGTGTACCTTCAAGTCGTATGTTGTCCAAAAACTCAAACTTAGGAAATCTTCTAAGGGTCCAAAAGACAAGGTGTTTAAATTCTCCCCCACTTGGATTATTCATCCTCAAATGATGTATAAGGCAAACACAAGCATGAGTTTTCTCATTATTACACATCAAACTAACCTTTAACCAAGTTAGAAAACAAAGATGCAAGCAAATCAATATTTCCTTTAACTAAGTTAGAAAACAAAAATATAATAAATAACACATACCTACCGCATGAATATTCAAAATAAGGAACATGACTCGTATGGTGGATAGTGTAGAGATGTTCCTTGGGTTTAAATCTTCCAGGGTAAGGATGAAAGGTACGGATCATATCCTTTGGATAGGACATGGTCGGATGATTTGCTGGAAAATTTTTGATCCAAAGGTTGAGGGTTAGGTTATGTGTGGAGGGTACCACTCTTATTGGCGGGTATAACTCATGTGTGTCATTCGTATCCCTGTGATGGGATTTTGGTGCAACTTAAGTCGGGGTATTTTGGACATTTTCCCACATATCCTAAGAGGATCCCATGACTTCTAACCTACTTGGAAGGTTATTTACCCTATTATTCCATTCATTAATACTTAGAAACTCTTTTAAACACTTCATTATACTCTCAAGAGCTTTTAGGCAAGGAAAGTTAGGGTTTCAACTGGAGTATATTTTTGGGGCTTGTCTAGTGTTTTCTTTCCGTCATCACCTTGGTTTAAGGAATTTTCTCTTCCCTCATTGTTAATTTTATTTAAAGGCATGTTTTTATGAATATTTCCATAATTTCATTGATAGTATGATTTTGGCTTTCAAATATGATTTTGGGGTTTTGATGTTAAATGGTTGGTTATGTTTTTCCATGGTTTTAGTTATGATTTTATATGAATTAATGGTGGTTTTTGATAATTGGATTGCATGAGAATGGTTTAATGGGAATTGGAATCGGTTTTGTTCATATTATACCCCTAATGTATTTGACAAAATGCTTATACAGATATACCCAAACCTTATATCAATCTTTAAAAACAACATAGAACCATGAAGTTGATTGACCATATCAGCAATATGAGAAAGAGGATACTTTTTCTTAACCATCACATTGTTCAACTGCCGATAATTAGTACACATATGCATTGACCCATCCCTTTTCTTCATAAATAAGATAGGTGCACCCCAAGTTGGTACACTAGGTCGGATAAATCCCTTATCCAACAACTTTTGCAATTGATCTTTTAATTCCATCAACTCTGTTAGGGCCATTATATTAAGAGGAATAGAAATAGGCTCAGTGCCCAACTCTACATCAATAGCAAAGTTACTATCATGATCCAATGGCATGTCAGGAAAATTGTAGTATAACTTCTATGAACCACGGACAACAAGAATAGAATCCAAAGAAGGAGGAAAAGCAACACCAATATCATAAATATGGGTTAAATAAGAAAAATATCCCCTCTCTACCAAATAATAAGCCTAAAGGAAAGATATAACTCTTTGGAACCGAATTAAGCATACCCCTCCGAGCTATCCTTAGCATACCCAGTGAAGCTGAAGTCATGGTCTTATTGGAACCAAATTAAGCATACCCTTCCGAGCTATCCTTAGCACACCTAGTGAAGCTGAAGTCATGGTCTTAGTATAATAATATAGGATAATATAATACTGAGCTAACTAATCCATACCCAACATGACATCAAAATCTACTATATTAAGGAAAATTAGATCTACCCAAATCTCACATCTAGTAAAAAACCAGACAATCAGATTTACCAAAGACTCATACCCAGTAAAGTCACAATACAAGATTGGTACACCCTATCCATCACTAAAGAATCTGCTACAAGAGTACATACATAGATAAGCATATCAAGAGGATTAAGAGAAAAATCAAAACCCAAAGAAAAAATACAGTCACATAGGACAAAGTCAATCTCTGATTAAATAACATAAATGTAGATCTAAAATAAAGAGAAATGATACCTATGATGAAAGAATCAAAGGATTCAGCCTCTATTCTAGAAGTTTCATCATAGCATTGATCATGTCTATAACCTGACCGGGTATCACCATAACCACTACCATAGGCACAACTACCTCTGCCCTTTGTACCTCTAAAAGAATCTTGACCTTTTATGACTGATATAGGAGCAGCTCTAAACGTAATATACTATATTTGGTAACCACTATCTAATATATATATCAGTTCCTTAAGTTATACATACTTCATATGAGTCACATATAGTGAGTCATACCCATATCGGTGTGGGGTAATATGAGTTATGTCCAGGTTACTAGTTGACCCTAAAAGTTGTCAAACATCATATAAGTCATATGAAGGAAAGTTATGAGTTCATCAGTATAGGCTCCCTTAGATTTTGTCCACGTTACGAGTGTGGGGCTAAAATTCATATTGAGATATTACTAGTTGTAGGTTTAGACTCGTATGTAGACCAATGTATACCCTCTTAGATCCTTCCAAGCTTATTGTTCAGGAGGCTTAGTATTTCTTTCACCATACAAGTCATATGGTTGACTTGTAAAGATAAATGATCAATTTCTCTAAAGTTTAGTTAAAGGGATTTTTGGTCTTTTCCCTTTTTATAAATCTAACCCACGACCTATTACTCTAAAATAAGAATTATTTTCCGCTATTCCTTATTAAAATAACAACACTTTCCTCCTCCTATCTTTATGAATGTAAAGATTAGGGTTTTTCTCACCAAACCACCTTTTAAGTCCTAAAGTTCAAGATTTTTTCACAAGTCAAAATCTTCCAAGTATGTAAGGTTTATAAACAAGAATAACCTTCCATTCTTATGCCCAAAGGGCATGATTTTGAGATTTAATATACTAGTTTTTATTAGAGTTTATCCCTGGATTTCTTATATATTAAAGAATACTATCATCTTTTGATTTTATGACTAAGATGCATAAAGATTACACTTATTCCTATTTTGGACTTTAAGATTTGCTGTGGTGCTTTGAATTTTATTACTTTTGTTTGGAATTCTCTTGAAATATTTCTATATTGGTATTGAAATAGGTATTTTGTCATAAGAATTGTTAAAGAAAACAAGAGTTTCAAGATTCAAGAATAAACATTAAGTTTATAAAAAAGTTTTAAGTATTTGAAACTCTATTCAAATGCAGTATAGCATGATTCAAAAAATATTGATCTTTTCATCTAAATATAGGACATGAAATACATAAATACTCATCTTGATTATAATTTATACATCTTACCCCCCGCAGACCCCACTAAGTGGGAATACACTGGGTTTGTTGTTGTTGCTATTTTAAGGTGGATTTATCAAGTTTGAGTATATATATATATATTTTGAGTAGTATTTAGCATCAAGAAGGGAATACGGATGAGCTTATCATAAATTCCTAGAAACCATGATCCACCATAGGTTAAGCTCTTTCCCAATATGGATGAAGTTTAATGATCACTTGAGTTTAGTTTTTATTCTGATGTCAAGGGTAGAATATCTCTCCCCAACATGGGTAATACATAGTACTCTATGATAGCTTATATGGTTTATGTAGATTAGAAGAATATCCCATAAGAAAGAATAAAAGTAAAGATTTTAGAAGCCAAGTGTTATTGCTCACTAAGCTTATTCATATGATTCATTATCCATGTTTTGTGATCTTGTAGTCTTCAGTTTTACTCAAGTTAAAGGTGAGTCACTTATGCAGGCGAGTCACTTATGCTTAGCATGCATTATTTGAAAGTTTATATATATAGTTAGTTCCTATTTAACCTATGCATTCACCCCCACATACTCAGTACATTCTAGAGGTGCTGACCCTCATATATGTCCATGTGTTGCGTTATCTTATAATATAGGTTTTGGTTCTCATTTTCAGTAGCATGATTAACTACGGGCATCATCACCTACATTCTTACTTTCGGTGAGTCTTCATAGTTTGAGGACGCAGCTTATTAGACTTCTATTCACTGATCTGAGAATTCTAGTTATTTGATTTTCAGTTATTTCTAGATTAGATGTGGTCTGTCCCAGTGACTCTCTAGTTTAAAGTAGAGGCTTGTCAGACTATGTATTTTTTAAGATCAAAGAGTTAGTTTAATGTTTCTAAGTTAAAGACTTTCATTAAGATAAGAAATAGTTTACCTTTAGTTTCTACATATGTTAGTTCACTTTGCATATGAGTTTCAAGTTTAATAGATATCATGGGTTAGCTTAAGGCTATTCATAGTCTTAAGCATTGTGTGACATCCAAGGGGTACTTTCAAGGATTTACAAACTTGGTATAAGAGCCAAAGATTTTAAAGAGTCCTAGGGAGTTAGAAAAACCATGTTACATAGAGTGTAAATCATGAGCGTGAAGTGTGCCACAAATATAAGCAAGAGTCTACAAAATGAGTTATGAATCATCATTTCTTTCATGATCTATTATGCTTATATTTTTTTCTATCTATCTTAACTCATCCTCTTACATGACCAAATATTCCTCCTCACTGAGCCGATGCACACAGGAATGGTGATCAACCACCATTGCATGCAAACTACCTAAATAAGAATATATCTCATGTTGAAGTTAGGCTATGATTAAAGCAATAGCTCAACCCATGAATGCCAATGTTCTGGGAAATCAGCAGGCTACAGTCCCACTTTAGAGAAATAGTAATTTAGCTACAACTAGGATTCGGGACATTATGAGGATAAATCCACCTAAATTTCATGGGTAAAAGGTACATGAGGATTCTGAATTCTTCGTTGATGAGGTGATAAAGATAACACATATTATGCATATCACTGAAGAGGAGAGTGTAGATTTAGAATCATATAGGCTGAAGAATGTTGCTTATGACTGGGTTGTTATATAGAAGAAAGGTAGGGGTGAGAATACAGCTCCTATGAGCTAGAAGGTATTTTAGAATAATTTATTGGATAGGTTCTTTCCATGTTAGTGAGGAAGGCTATAGTGGTGGAGTTCATGAACCTTAGGTAGTGCTCTTTGATAGTAAAGAAGTACATCCTTAAGTTCACTTAGTTAGCTACATATTCTCCTGAGTTGTTATCTAACTCTAGAACTCACATGGTAAGTTTGTTACTGGGGTGCCTAATTTGGTTATCAGAGAGTATAGGACTTCTATATTTATTGAGGATATGGATATTTCTAGATTGATGACTCAAGCTCAAAAGGTTAAGGTAGAAAAGTTGAAGGAGAAAAGAGAAAAGAAATAAGAGAGCTAGGACTAGATAGTTTAATTATAGTCAGCCAAGGTTTGGGTGGGGAAACTGTTCATAGTTTTATGGTCATTCATCGAGGCCTGATCTATCTTCATATCGTGACCCTGCACCCAGGACTGGGCAGGAGAAGTGGGGTAGGAAATTGTATTTCAGGACTCAGAATAGTGCAGTTGTGAGACCCAGTTACTCGACATATTCAAAGTATGGTTGAACCCATCCTAGTGAGTTCTTGATGGGAAAAGAGGGTTGCTATAATTGTGGAATGTTGGGCCACATGATCAAAGAGTGTCCATATTCTAACAAAGAAAGCAGGGATTGTTATCCTAAAACTTAGTCTACCAATCTATTAGCTTAGCCAAGCTGCCCAGTTCCTTCCCAGAGCACATCATTTAGTAGCAGTGGCAGTTAGATCTAGACTAGTTCTAAGCTTTACTATCCCATCAAGAGTAAGAGTGTTCGCCAGGAATTTCTTATGTAACTCCATTGGATGCTGTAAATTTTTGCTAGGTCCTAAAAATCTCTCTAAGCCCTTCTTTATTTCTACTCTATTGGGTGAGTCAATTGTTGCTAGACAAGTCTATAGGAAGTTTCCTATCACCGTCTTTCATAAAGTCATACTAGCAGACCTAGTAGAGTTAGAGATAGTGGATTTCAATATTATTCTTGGTATGGACTGGCTCCATTCATGTTATGCATCAATAGATTGTCACACTAGCATGGTGAAATTAGTTTCCTAATGAGGGAGTTTTTGAGTGGGACAGTAGTTTTGTGTCTCCTATAGCTCATTTCATCTCTTATCTTAATGCCCAAATATTAATATAAAAACGGTGTATCTAACATTTAATATGAGTCAAAGATACCAAGTCTGAATCTCCATCAGTTTAATCAAGTTGTGCAATTAATGAGTTTCCTGAGGTCTTCTCCGAGATTTGACAGGGGTACCTCTAGATAGAGAAATAGAATTCGGTATTGATTTTCTTCCTGATACTTTAGGGGAAGATCTAGCAGGGGTACCTCTAGATAGAGAAAAAGGATTCAATATTGATTTTCTTCCTGATACTTAGCCCATTTCTATCCCTCCATATCATATGGCTTCGAACAAACTTAAGAAATTAAAGGAGAAGCTTAAGGACCTTTTAGATAAAGGTTTCATCAAACCTAGTGTTTCTCTATTAGGTAATCCAATCCTTTTCATGCATAAGAAAGAGGCGCTATAAGAATTTATATAGATTATAGACAACTAAATAAGGTTACCATTTAGATAATATATCCCATTCCTGGAATCGATGATTTGTTCGATAAGCTTCAGCCTACCCGGTGGTTCTCCAAGATTGACATTAGGTCAAAATACCACTAGTTGAAAGTTATGGAGCAAGACATTCCAAAAATAGCTTTTTGAATAAGATACAACCATTTTGAATTTATGGTTATCTCATTTGAACTAACAAATGCTCATGCAGCCGTTATAGATTTGATAACAGGGACTTCAAGCACTACTTGGATATGTTTTTCATTATGTTTATAGATGAAATACCGGTGTATTCAAGGAGTGAGAATGAACATGCAGACCATTTGAGAATGGTGTTGCAGACCTTCAAGGACCGTCAGTTATATGCAAAGTTTGGTAAATATGAATTTTTATTGGAATCAATTACCTTCTTGGGGCATGCCATCTCAAGGGCTAGTATTGATGTAGTTCCTCAGAAGATTAATACGGTGAAGCACTGGCTTAGACCCATCACTCCATCTAATATCCAGAGCATTTTGGTTTGGCTGGATATTATAGAAGATATGTTGAAAAGGTTCTCTTCTATAACCGATCCATTGAATAAGACGACCTAAAGGAAAGTAAAGGTCATATAGTCAGATAAGTGTGAGGAAAGTTTCCAAGAGTTGACGGATAGATTGACTTTGGCACCAGTATTAGCTCTTCTAAAAGGGTTAGATGGATTTGTAGTGTATTGTGATGCTTCCAGAGTTGGGTTAGGCTGTGTATTGATGCAAAATAGAAGAGTGATAGGTTATGCCTCTAGGCAATTTAAGGATCACGAAATGAATTATCCAACTCATGATTTGGAGTTAGATGTTGTGGTTTTTGCCCTGAAATTTGGAAGCACTACCTTTATGGTGTGCATGTTGATGTTTTCACTGAACATATGAGTCATCCGTATGTATTTTTTGAATGAAAGTTGAATCTTCATTGGGGAAGGTGGTTGGAGTTGTTGAAAGACAATGACATGAATGTACTCTATCATCCAGGTAAGACCAATGTAATGGAAAATACATTATGCAGGCTGTCTATGGGTAGTGCATCTCATGTTAAAAAAAATATTAGGAGTAGGCTAAAGAACTGCATAGGTTGTCCCATTTTGGAGTATGTTTGATCGACACTGATGATGGGGAAGTACTAGTTCAGAACGGTTTGAAATCATATTTAGTAGTGGAAGTGATGGATAAACATTGAAATAATCCCATACTTAGCGAAGTATTGGAATCGGTCTAGTAGTAGAATGTTGAGATCTTTCCCCAAGGAGGAGATAGTGTACTTCGCTATCAGGGTAGGTTATTTTCCAGATGTAGATAGGTTGAGGGAAAGGATACTAGCTGAGGCTCATGGTTCGAGGTATTCCATTCATTCGGGTACTACTAAGATGTATCTCGACTTATTGGAAATTTATTTTTGCAATGGTATAAAGAGGGACATATCCTAGTTTATAGCCAAGTGTCTCAATCGCCAGCAAGTTAAAGTTGAACACCAGAGGTCAGGTGGTACATTGTAAGAGAGTAGTATCCCTACTTGGAAGTGCAAGGTAGTGAATATAGATTTCATCACAGGATTACCTCATACAAAATTCTAGCATGATTTAATTTAGGTCATAGTAGATCAAATGACTAAATCGGCCCACCTACCTGAAAAGATTTTAGATACAATGGAAGACTATGCCAAAATATATATTTGTGAGTTAGTAAGGCTTCATGGGATACCCTTCCATCAGAGTTAGCTACAGTCCACCTAATGTTACATATTTTAATGCTTAAGAAATGCATTGGAGATCTGTTCTTAGTAGCTCCCTTAGAGAGTGTTGCAGATAAAGATAATTGGTTGTATGAGGAAATCCCTATAGAGATACTTGATCAATAGGTACAAAGGCTAGGAATAAGGAGGTAGCATCAGTAAGGTTCTTTGGAGAAACCACCTGGTTAAGGGGCCACTTGGGAAGTTGAGGATGACATGATGACCAAGTATCCTCATTTATTTTCATCCAATTCAGCTGCCTAAGGTAAAGTGTTATTTTCTTCAAGTTCTTCGTCTTAAAGTCCATTTAAGTGTTCCTATATCGTATCTTATGTTATTAGAAATTGAGTCTTTGTTGTAGTAGTAAGCTTGATTTTAAATTCAGTGTGGAGATGTTGATTCTTTTCCAAAATCCAAATCCTAGGCAAACCACATTTGATGATGAATATGCCAAGGGGAAGATATAGAAATAACTCATGTCTGGAAGCCACTATCTAACATGCAACTTAATCCCTTGAGTTTTACATACTTTACACGAGTTGTATATAATGAATCGTACCCATGTCAGGGTGGGTGATGTGAGTTCTATTCAAGTTATAAAGTGACCATAGAAGTTGTCAAGCATTGTACAAGTCGTATGAAGGAAATTCGTGAGTTTGTCAATGTAAGATCCCTAAGATTCTGTCAAAATCGATCTGTCCAAGTTACGAGTATGGGGCTACAAACTGTATGGAGTTGTTACTAGTCGTAGGTTTGAAATCGTATGTTGACCAATTTATACCCTGTTAGATCCTACCAAGCTTACGAGTTAGGATTCCTAGTCGCACCTTCACTATACGAGTCATATGGTTTACTCATGAAGACTTACGAACAATTTTTGTGAAGTTCAGTTAAAGGGATTTTTGGTCCTTTCCCCTTTTATAACTACAACCCATGACCTATAACTCCCAAGGAGATGTTACTTTCCTCTATTCCTCAGTCAAGTAACAACACTTTCCTCCTCTTATCTTCAACAATATCAAGAATAAGGTTTCTCTTACTAAGCCACCTTTCAAGTCCCAAAGTTCAAGCTCTCTACAAGTCAAACTTTCTAGGTACATGGGGTTCATGAAAAAGAATAATCTTCTATCCTTGGGCCAAAAGTGTATGATTTTTATATTTAATATACTTGTTTTATATTAGGGTTTATCCCATGATTTCTCATATATTGAAGCATACTATCATCTTGTGATTTTATGATTAAAGAAGCATAAACGTCGCATTTATTCCTATTTTGGACTTTATGATTGCTATGGTGCTTTGAATTTCATTACTTTGAATTGGAATTTAGGAAAGATTTCAATATGGTTATTGAAACTAGTATTTTTTCATAAGAATTGTTTAGGAAAGCAAGACTTTAAAGATTAAAGTATAAGCATCAATTCTATAAGAAAGTTTAAGATTTTGAAGCTCGATTCATATGCAATATAACGTGATTTAAGAAAGATTGATCTTTTGATCTAAGGATATGACATGAAATCCACAACTGTTCATCTTGATTATGATTTAAAGTAAAGAGAAGCATAACTGTTTTTCATTCTATAAACCCTCATTCTATTTTAAGGTTGATTTCTTAAGTATGAGCATATATGTATTCTGGGAGTAGGTTTTAGCATCGAGAAGGGAATGCGGTTGAAAGTATCCTAAATTCATGGAAACTACAAGCCACCATAGGTTAATCTCTATCCCAATATGGATGATGTTCATTGATCACTTAAATTAAGGTTCTATTCTTATGGAAAGGGTAGAACATCTCTCCCCAACGTGGGTAAGACGTTTGACTCCATGATAACTCACATGGTTTATGTTGGTTAGAAGAATCTCCAATTAGAAAGAATAAAAGTAAGGATTTTAGAAACTAAGTGTTATGTCTCACTAAGCTTATTCATATGATTCATTATCCATGTTTTATGATCTTGTAGTGTTAAGTTTTACTCAAGTCCATGGTGAGTCATTTACGCTTAGCATGCATTATTTGAAAGTTTATATATATAGTTAGTTTTTGTTTTACTTATGCATTCACCCCACATAGTATATTCCAGAGGTACTGACGCACAGATTTGTATATGTGCTACATTGTTGTATAATGTACGTTTTGGTGCTCATTTCCAATAGCACGATTGACTACGGGCATCATTACATATATCCCGACTTTTAAAAGTCCTCATAGTCTAAGGAGCCAGCT
>NW_025825704.1:175883-178900 GCF_002878395.1 Capsicum annuum | reverse complement strand
CTGATATGTAGGTAAACCCTTCTGAGGGACCTGTGGATGGAGCTCATTCAACTTCTGGGGTCCAGACCCGAGCTAGGGATTTGGCTTCTGAGCATCCTTATGGGGTACCACCGGTCCCCACTAACCCTACTTATAAAAGTGATACTTTTACTCAGTCACCACCTGGGGATGCTTCTAATGATGAGCTTCATCACTCTATAAACCTCTTGACTCAATTGGTATCCTCTCAATTGAAGTGTGGTGCCATGCAGATTGATGGTCAGGCAAAGCAGACCATTCAGACCTTAGAAAATTATTGAGAGCTTGCATGATGTAATTTGAAGGTAGTTGGTATGATCACTTACCTCTCATTGTGTTTGCTTATAATAACTCACTCCAATGCTTATATGGATATATTTGAGGTTCTTTATGATAGGTGTAGATCTCCTATTGATCGTGTTAGACTCAAGACTACCCCCTAGTGGTAACACGGTGCTTAGAACAACATGTGATTTCAAGCTAAATCATGTACTTGCATACTTCTTGAGCAACCAATTTATAATGTAAATAAAAGCTAAATTTGCTAAGTGGAAACATAATCATAAGAAAATCTGAATGAATACAACACTGATAAAGTTTAAAACATGATAAAACTGAAGAAAGAACTTGAATTACATACATGACTCTGATTGACTAGCTATGAATCCTCTATTATACCGACTGTAGGTGGTTGGGAGATGCCTTCAACTACTACAAATCAATAGATAAGAAAAACAATAATACAGTACATGAACTACAACTGACTAAAGTTCCTAAAATAATAGAATTTATCACCTACTGGCTAAATCCTGAGAACTGTCTGGACCTGGTGTATGGACTATATCTGGTACCTATATCATAGAGGAATGTAGCCACAAACGCATATATATGGTCAGTACTTTGTAATGTATTGATTATATAGGGACAAGCACAAAGTCATGAAAATATTTTAAACATGCTTTAAAACTGAGGATATAAGTTATTTGCTGAAACATATATTTAAAACATGGCTATACATGAAACTGTAATTCATAGTGAAATTTATAAATCATGGACCAAAAATAATTTTGTAACCTGGGAATTGGTAGAAACATAAATACTTTGTATAAATCTCATGTAAAGTTGAACATGCTGTAAAACTGAACTGAGGATTATGTATGAATACTGAGCATGAAAACATGAACATGTAAGATGAATACAAGACCGAGTAAGGCATGTACTGATATTATCTGAATACTGAATAATTTGTAAAAATATCTCACTAATTGGTACTAGTTGAGTCATAGGGTCAATAGTGTATGGGGTCATAGTCGATCGGGGCCTAAGATTCATTCAAAATCCCGTCTATGCAAACAAACTATGCAACCACACCAAATTTGATGTTTCAAATGTAAATGGCCAACTTGGATTTTAACTCTGAGTTTGTGTTGACCATATATAGGTCCTACATCTATATTTTCAATTTCTCAACCTTTTGACCAATAGGTCAAAATAATATCGGGTGCCTTGGAATCCAAACCGAAGAATTACCTAGCCTTGGCATAGTCAGAATTTGTACACAAGGTCGTTGTACTAAATTTTTCACTCGATCGCCATTTGGAACCAGCGAAGTCTTCAAAATAAGGAATTGTCTCTAAAAACCAAATGAACCGCCCATGAACCAAAATTTCAGTCCCATCAAGTCATAAATTACTTAGGGAAGCTATAGAGAATCTCTAAAAGTGAAAATATGTAGAAATATGAAAAATGGCCTAAAGGATCATTTTAGTTACCTCCTCAGGTGGGTTCTCAACCATCCTAGTTTAGTAGCTTTCTATTATTTCGAGTATAATTATGTTTTCTGGGTATCAAAGTCGTTTGAGAGATTCATTCATTTGGGTCCTCCTATGTTCAATGATGTTGTAGGTGAGAATGCCTATAAGTTCTTGATGGATTTTTGTGAGAAGTTTTATAACCTATGTTTTCTTGAATTGCATGGGCTCGCATATAATACTTATCAATTGAGAGCTATAGCCAGAGATTAGTGGAGGTCACTTGTTGGTTGTCGAGATCTTGGTTCACTAAAAATGAATTAGGATTAACTTAGGCCTTTTCGAAAGGTTTCTGCCTTTTAGTTTGAGGGATCAAATGAGATATAAGTTTGATTACCTTGAGCAAGTTTCCATGAATATCAAAGAGTATGAGGAACATTTCTATACTTTTTCTAGATATTCTTATGCTAGTTTTGCCACTGAGTCTAAAAAGATTTGGAAGTTTATGAAGGATTTAGATGTTTTTCTTCAGCTTTCTATGACTCCGATGGTAGTTTGTAGGGAATTATTTATGATATTATGGATCATACTAAGATGACTGAGTCTATTTTTCAAGCATCTCAAGGAGGCACCAAGAAGATACACCATTAAGGAAAGTTCAGAGGTCACACTTCTCGAAGTAAAGATTTTAGAGGCTTTTTGGGGGTGTCATGGTAGACCAGTGTAGGTAGCCTTGTAGAGTTTAGGTAGTGGGTCTTCTCGTTTAGCAGCTTTATATTGGCATCCAAGTGCAGTCGTACCTCATTCCATTGAGTCGGGTTATAGGGTTTGCTATATGTGTGATGAGATTGGCTATTTGACCACCCCCATGTTCTTAGTATAACACCCAGAAGTAACCTCCTGGACGTCACACGGTTCTTAAGACTATGAATAGCCATAAGCTAACCCATGATATCTATTCATCTTGAAACTCACATGCAAACTGAACTAACATACGTAGAAACTAAAGGTAAAAAAATTCATATCTTAATGAAAGTCTTTATCTTGGAAACCATAAACAAAATCTTTATTCATAAAACATACACAGTCTAACAAGCCTCAACTACTAAATCAAGAGCCACTGGGACAGACCCTAGATGACCCGAACATAAATGGAAATCAAATAACTAAAATACTTGCATCACTAAATGAAAGTCAGATAAGCTGGCTCCTTAGACTATGAGGACTTTTAAAAGTCGGGATATATGT
>NW_025825704.1:145327-172883 GCF_002878395.1 Capsicum annuum | reverse complement strand
ATGGGTGACCCCTGCGAGATAGTCAAGCCTAATCTTATGGGTGACTACTCATATCCTACGCTGGCTAGGTAGTTCTGGAGTTTAGGGACTGCTACTAATGACTCTACCTATCTGACGGGGAAGTGACCATCCCTACCCTTACTCAGTGCTAAATCCTACTCCTAACTGAATGACATTGAAATGCTAGACTATTGTGAGTTTAACTGACTATTCTTATTATGCTCATGATATAATCTAAAGTCATTCGAAAGATATTGAGACAAGTAAACAACTACGATTTTGGGTATTCAATACCCCCTGGACTCAAAACAATAGTCATAGCATGACACTAAAATATTGAAGGACATAGCATGAAGACTTTTATTAAATCAATTGCTTTTGTAGGAATTTTATCAAACACTTATAGTTCATGGTTTAAAATAATCATAGAATTACTAAAGGACCAGCATAATTAACATGAAATTATCATGGAAACACTAAGTCATGATTTAATTCAACAAATGATAACTCTAAAACATGAGGAATTGAATAACAACAATAATTTCATTAAAATATGGTATTAAATCAAAGTTCATGGAGATTAATGGATGAAAACATGATTTAAAATCAAATAACTTAAAAAGATCATAACTTTATAATTAAAAAGGTTACTTGAGATCCATGGATGAAAGAAATACATGGACGAACATCTAACATACCTTAACGGATGAATTTCTTGAAGTTCTTGGGTGAATTCTTGAGATTGCTCTTGGTTTTCTTGAGAGCTAGGGTTTATAGTTTAGAGAGAAAGCTCTTAAGTTTTTGAGAAAATTAATAAAGAATGGACTTTTAAAATGTTTTAAGGGCTTAAGTATTCCATTTAGGCGGATTAAAATAATGGGATAAGACTTTTTTAACCTTGGACGAAATATAAGGTTTTCATGAATTTTTTTTTATTTGGGCCACTGGCGCGACGCGGCGCTATCGCGCCGTGTCATAGGAAAATGAAAATTGGGAAATTGGTTTGTGGTACGACGCAGGGAAATCACGGTCCTTCACATATTAAGACCTGGAAGTTATCCACAACTATGTGGCATCGCACTGCAACACTAGAAAATGCCAAATGCCAAATTGGCCTATGGCGCGATGCGCCAAAATTGCGATACCTCACTGGAAATTTACAATTGCTAATTTGAATCTCTCTGCAATGTGATGATAGGTAAAATGACGGTGTCAAATGACTGAAACTTAAAATCTCCATAAATTCTTACCCGGTTATCAGATTCGGGCAAATTTTATATCGTTGGAAAGCTAATTCAATTTCCTACACAATGGTAGGCTATAAACTGAAATATAATGATTGTTTCTAAAGAATTTCATATACTAATACTCATACACTGGTACTTAGATTATTCTAGGGAAATACGAGGTGTTATATAAACAGATTTGAACTATTTCAAAGCTTTATGAAAGGGAAAGACCCTTGCAAGTAGCTTGCATTAGGGTTCTTCCGTTAAGGTAGGTTGCTATTTAATTTGAGTTTATACTTGATTTAATAGTGTGTATTCTACTAAATAGGATTATTGCTAACTGGTCTTTGGACATATATTTGATGATATTTTGATTGTTGATGCTTTTATGAATAATTATCAAAAATCAAACTTGGTGGAATAACCTTATGATTTTAAGTGTACTTATAAATTTAGTATGTCGTATTGCATCATGAGAGATAGTATGAATTTGAGAAAATATACATAATATTACTGTGGAGGATCAGGTACCACACCTGTATGAATATGGATATTGATATTAATTATTCATAAAGGATCGAGTACCACGCCGGTACAGTACATGGACTTAGATTGTCCCTTACATGTTATGACCAAATGGGAAAAAATAAGTCCCTTAGCATTTGTGTTTAAATTAGTTTTGATTTTGAGAGGTTTCATGGTTTAATAATTTGATAAAGTGTCAATGGTGTTCTAATTTAAAGGATTAGAAGGATATAGTTGTTACTTATGGTATTATTGTTGATTATGTGGATATTTACAGTATGGTTGATACTCTTGATGGTTATATGGCTTATCTATAAGCATTGTTTTGCCCATCATTGATGTATTTGCTAATTCATTAAATACTTGTTATGTGTTGATGCCTATCAAAACCTAATTTCTCAAATCATGATGGTGCCTTCCATAAATCCACCAATAGGCAATCCAACTCGTAGTTTGAAACGGCTAAAAAAGGACTACCCAATAATATAAGGGAAAAAATATAGAATAAAAGAAATAAAATCAATACATAATGAAACCCCAAAATTTGGTGGTATCAGTACAAAAGCTTCTAATATAATACGAGTACAAAGGTAAAATGTCACGTGAAGTACATTGATACGACTTATCTCCAAATATAACATAGAGACTAGTCTAATACATAAAATAGAGATAAGCAGTACTCTGAATGTCCGGAGCTCACTCTAAGTCTCTGAACCAGGTAGCTCCATACGACACATACATCAATGACGATAACTCGTACAATGATCTGTAAGCTATAGAAGTATATTATGAGTACCAAACAAATGGTACTCACTAGGCAACTCCTAACTGAGCTCCAAAGATAAAAAAAAAAGATATATAAAGAATATAAACAGAATGGAAACTACACCCAAAAGTCCAGAAATCCTATAACAAGCCAATGATAACAATCTGGGACAACTATCCTGTTCATGTCCAAGGGTCTAACAGATTAAGACTAAGGAGGTATCAGGGTGAGCTATCCTATTCCATCCACATTCAATAGACGTCACTACTATATTGTATATCCCAGGCCAATATACGAATGAAGAGCAAAAGAAAGATACATAGCAATATACAAGACCAAAAAATGAATATACAATATAAACGAATAAAGGAAGGTATATATGGTAGTGTCATAGTTTTATATAGCTAGATATACATACATACACACATACATACAAACATAGAAATATCTTCATTCTAAGGCCTTATTATAATATTTTCAAGTTTTAATACTATCATGCTTAGGGTTTCTAATCCATATGGCTAGACATGAAATAATCGTACATAATAATACAAGCATAAGATAGAATAGGCCATATACATATCTCAAATATCGATATCAGATTAATGAAAAATCCACCATAAGTTAGCCACAATAGCTATCATAATAATGATAACAACAATATCAATAACATCTTAAATAACCAGCTAATTCAAAAAACTACATACCTAGCCGAGCCTTACATACCCCCACCGCCCCAAGTTCGAAAGGTTTAATCAACATACAACAACATAAGACATATTTTTCACCCATATCTATGCAACCGTCCTATACCAGCTAATAGACATAGGTGCATACTGGTGATAGGCGATGTGCATGTAGGAATGAATACAAGATATAATATCAATATTACTATCTCATTGTTAAAATCATTTTTATAATAACTGTCATCATCATGTCCACCATCTGCAAAATCAACCACCGGCCTTGCCAGGTATCAATATATCATCATATTATCCTCTGGCCTTGTCGGATATTAATATATCATCACAATATCCTCCAGCCTTGCTAGATATCGAATATCATCACAGTATCCTCCGTCCTTGTCGGGTATCAATATATATATCATAAACATCAATACATGTATATTTAAAGACATATAATAGGTGTGTGGGCTCAAGATATGGCAAAAGCGAGGGTAAATCTGTAAGCTTATTGTCGGAGTGATATTTGAGACCAAATCATTATAAAAGTGTAGAAAGGGTCAAAATATCCCACAACCAAATTAAGTGATAGGGTTAAATCGTGGAGATAACCGTTGATTATTAGCCTAACCATTTCTTCAGTTAATCATTACTCATTAAGTAGCCAATATCTAGTAGGTCATCAAGTTTTGCCACTAAACCATAATCATCAATTAACAAATGTTCATTTTTAACCAACATAATCTCCTTAGTCACCACCTAACCCAAACCTTATTTACGAAGAACAGTCATAAGATCGTATTTCAGTTGGAATCACATCAATTACCAATATAATAATCATAAATATACCAAATCTATGCATACCATCACCAGTATCCATTTTAGTAAAGTCGTAAGTAACATACCACATCTTCCTCTATCCCATACTGGAGAGATATATACATGAACATATATTTCTAAACTATAACCGTATTCTTTACAAGGATAATTACTTCTCAAATGTTCAACTGATATCATAAAATGTCCTTTGGCCCAACAATATGTCCAGAATAGTCATAACATCAATATCACGGGTTTAGGCCCACATACATATTTGGAACTCATATTAATAACCATGTATAATAGCGATCTCATATTCATAAGTCGTACTATTCCTATAATCATCTCACTTATAGGAGGCATCTCTCATATAGGAGGCATAATATTAATAGGCATATAGCATAGGTATGTTATATGCCGCATTTATGGCCAAGAGGCTAGGAGATGTTTTAGGAAAAGTCTCCCTTCTTTCAGTATTTATGTCGTGCGAGTGAGCATGAGCTCCATTTACACTCTCTTTCTAATCCTAGTTTTTATTCCGCTTATAGAATATGCCTCCAAAAAGGACTTAGGGAAGAGGAATGGGAGATCAATCATTCCCTAAGCCCATACATCTAGATCTTTTGGGCAAAATATCTCCCACCCAAAGTTCAGAGTAGCCTTCACACCTTAGCTCATTCTATGGCATCCCAAAATGAACGTTCAACTATAGTTCAGCCAACCCAGTGGCCAATACTACTGCTACCAGGATTCAGGAATTCACCCGAATGAACACACCCTCTATCGTTTTCTGGGTCTAAGTTAGATGAGGACCCTCAAGAATTTCTTGATTAGGTGTAGAAGGTTATCAATATCATGGGGTGACTGATGTTCAGAGTGATGAGTTGGTCACATATTAGTTATGATATATGGCTCACTCATGCTTTAAACAGTGAAAGGCAGAGAGGGCTGTAGATGCAGGGTCCATAGAATGGGAGGAGTTTGCAGTTGCTTTTCTAGATAGGTTCTACCCACTAGAGTTGAGGGAAGCAATGGTTTTGGAGTTTATAAACCTAAAGCAGGGAAATATTACAATGTAAGAGTATTCTCTTAAGTCCATTTAGTTACTCAGATATGCCCCGTATGTTGTAGAAGATAGCAGAGTGAAGATAAGTAAGTTCATGTTAGGAGTGTCCAGAAGCATGGTCAAGGAGTGTCGGACCACAATGCTAGTAAGTTCATGTTAGGAGTATCCAGAAGCATGCTGAAGGAGTGTCAGACCATAATGCTTATTAAGGAGATGGACATAGCCAGGTTCATGGTCCATGCTTAGTAAATAGAAGAGGCTAAGAATAAAGAGAAGGAGAGAGAGAATAAGAGGTGAGAATAGGTAGTTTTAATTTTGCTTAGTCTAAGTTAGAGGGTGGGAATCATTATCAATTTCATATGAAATCCTCAGTTCCATCTCCTTTCTCAGCTAGTTCTCCAATGCCAAAATTTAGAGATAGTAACCGAGATAGGTCATCATGCCCTAAACCCTAAGGCAGTGTTAGCAGTGCCCGGACCAATCCCCTTTACCAGAAGTGCGACAGAAAATACTAGGATATCTGTAGTGATGGAAGCGATATGTGTTTCGGATGTGGTAATCCTGGCCATAGAGTCAGAAAGTTTCCTCAAGTGGGTTCGCAGAGTCAGCATAACCATTCCCTAGCTCAGTTCGGTCACTCGAATCAATAGGGTGCCTCTTTCAGTGCCACCAGTGGGCAACGTCCAAATAGAATCTATGCTCTTTAGTCTCAAAAGGATCAAAAAATTTCTCCTGATGTGTTCACTAGTACGTTACAAGTTTTCCATTTGAATGTTTACACTTTTCTAGATCCAGGAGCTTCCTTTTCTTTTGTTAGTCCATATATAGTAGTTGATTTCAGAGTCAGTCCCGAAATTATCTATCATAGACCAACAGGTATACAAGAACTGCCCGATTATGATATTTTAGAAAGTCACTTTAGTAGATTTAGTCGAATTAGAAATAACTAATTTTAACATCATTCTTCGTATGGATTGGCTTTATTCTGTTATGCCTTAGTCAACTGCAAAAATAGAGTCGTCCAGTTTTAGTTCTGAATGAACTCATCCTAGAGTGGAAAGGTAGTACTTCAGCACTTAACGGTCAACTTATTTCTTACCTTCGAGCTAGAAAGATGATATCTAAGAGATGTGTCTACCATCTCATTCGAGTCTAGGACTCTAGTTCAGAAACCCCTACTCTTGAATCAGTATCAGTAGTATGTGAATTCCTAGATGTGTTTCCCAAAGATCTTCTCGGAGTTTCTCCCGAAAGGAAAATTGATTTCAAAATTGATCTTCTCCCAGATACTCAGCCCATATCTATTTTGCCATACAGAATGGCTCAAGTACAACTTAGAGAATTAAAGGAACAACTAAAGGATATTTGTTGGTTCAGATGGTTCAGATATTTTTGTTGTGTACTATAACGCTTCTAAAGTTGGATTGGATTTTGTTTTCATGTAGAGAGGTAAGGTCATACCCTATGCCTCTAGATAGGTTAAGCCCCATGAGAACAGCTATCCTACTCATGATCTTGAGTTAGCAGCAATAGTTTTTGCCTTAAAGATTTGGAGGCATTACTTGTATGGTGTGCACATTGATGTGTTCACTGATCATAAGAGCCTGCAGTATGTGTTCTCTCAAAAAGACCTTAACCTCCATCAGAGAAGGTGGTTGGAGTTGTTTAAAGACTATGACATTAGTGTTCTGTATCATCCAGACAAGGCCAATGTAGTGGCTGACGCTCTTAGTAGAATGTCTATGGGTAGTGTTGCCTATGTTGAGAACAGTAAGAAGAAGTTAGCCCAAGAAGTTCATCAGCTAGCCCGAATAAGTATTCGCTTAGTCGATTCAGCAGAAGGTAGTGTGTAGGTACAGAGTAGCTCAGAATCATCCCTAGTTTCTGAAGTAAAGGAAAAGAAGGACAGGGATCCCAGTCTAGTCCAGTTGAAGGAATCAATTAGAAATCAGAAGGTAGAGGTTTTCTCCTAAGAGAGAGATGGTATTTTGTATTGTCAGAGTCGTCTGTGTGTGCTAGGTGTAGATGACTTGAGGCGACAAATTCTTGCAGAAGTGCATGGTGCGCATTACTCTATTAATCCAGCGGCCACGAACATATACCACGATTTACGAGAGTTCTATTGGTGGAGTAGAATAAAAAGAGACATTGCAGAGTTTGTGGCTAAGTGGTCAACATGTCAACAGGTTAATATTGAGCATCGAAAGCCTAGTAGGTCCATGTAGGAGTTCAGTATTCCCACCTGGAAATGGGAAAAAGTGAAAATGGACTTTATGACGGGTTTGCCTCGTACTCATCGTCAACATGATTTAGTTTGGGTCATTGTAGATAGGATGACCAAATCAGCTCATTTCCTTCCAATTCATACCTCCTATTCAGCTGAGGATTACGCCAAACTCTATATCAGGGAGTTGGTCTGATTGCACAGTGTTCCATTGTCCATTATTTCAAATAGAGGTACCCAATTCACCTCTCATTTCTAGAAAGCATTTCAAAAGGGTCTTGGTACCCGAGTTTATCTCAGTACAGCCTTTCATCCTTAGATCGATGGTCAAGCAGAAACAGTACTACAAAAAAGAGAAAAACCGACGACACAAACTGACCACAAGTGGTCGGTTTTCCCTAATTTTGACCACAAAACCAATCACAATTTGTAGTCGAAAAAGTAGTGGTGGCTTTTTAAAAACAGACCACATGTGGTCGGTTTTTTTTAAAATATATATTTATTTTTAAAATTTATTATTATTTTATTAGAATTGAAAAAATAATTTTAGGAAAAAAAAACAACCGCAAGTGGTCATTTTTTTATTAAATTAATTTATTAATTTTAATTAAAAATCGACCACAAGTAGTCAGTTTTTAATTAAATTAATTTATTAATGTAATTTAAAACCGACCATATGTGGTAGGTTTTTCGTAAAATTTTTCAGAAAAACATACCACATGTGATAGTTTTCTTGTAAAAATTTTCAAAAAAAACCTACCACATGTGGTCGGTTTTTTGTAAAAATTTTCAAAAAAACCTACCACTTGTGGTCGGTTTTTTTTTGATAATTTTATTAAAAAAATATTGAAAATTTTCAAAATATAAATATTAAAAATTAAATTATTTACAATACAGCCCACCCATTGTTTAAAACAATTAAAAATCAAATCAAATTATTTACAATACAGCCTACCAATCATTTAATATACAATCAACCAACCACCATAAGAATACAAACATTAAAAATCAAATTATTTACAAAATTTATTGAGGTTACAAATCCAAACTATAAAACATACAAAAGACTAAAAACAACAACTCATCATCCGCATCTTCATTCTCAGCCTCACCCATTCTATTATCAATATTCCGTGTTGATATATCCAGCTGTAATCAGGTTCCATCTACATAATCAATCACATTCAAATAATTAGTTCCAAGTCACAAAAGTTCACATTTTAAATACCTACACCTTTCAAGTCACTAATTTTCATCACAAGTTATCAAACTAAACTAAATTCAAAAGGAAAAGTTCACGTTTAAAGTACCTACACTTAAACATTTTGAAGTAACTAATTCACTTGTCAAGTGACCACAGTTTACTAAAATCAAAATGCAAGTTCACATTTCAAGTACCTAAATTCAAAACAAAAGTCACTAATCCATAATTCAAGTACTTAAACATTTTCAAGTTACCAACATAAACTAAATTCAAAATGAAAAGTTCACATTTCAAGTACCTACACCTAAACATTTCAAGTCACTAATTCACTTCACAAGTTACCAAACTAAATTAAATTAAAAATAAAAAGTTCACATTTCGATTACCTTCACCTAAACATTTTCAAGCCACTTCCCAAGTTACCAAATTAAACTAAATTCAAAATGAAAAGTTCACATTTCAAATACCTACACCCACACATTTTCAAGTCACTTCACAAGTTATCAAACTAAATTAAATTCAAAATGAAAAGTTCTCATTTCAAGTACCTACATCTAAACATTTCAAGTCACTAATTCACTTCACAAGTTACCAAACTAAACTTAATTCAAAATGAAAAGTTCACATTTCAAGTACCTACACCTAATCATTATCAAGTTACTTCACATGTTACCAAACTAAACTAAATTGAAAATGAAAAGTTCATATTTCTAAGTCACTAATTCACTTCACAAGTTACCTATACTTAAAAATTTTGAAGCCACTAACTCACTTCTCAAGTGACCACACTTAACTATATTCAAAACACAAGTCCACCTTTCAAGTAACTATAATTAAATATTTTCTACGCACTAATGCACTTCTCAAGTGACCATAATTAATTAAATTCAAAACACAAGTTCACATTTCAAGTACCTACACTAAAACATTTTTAAGTCACTAATTCATTTCTTAAGTGACCACACTTAACTATATTCGAAATAAAAGTCCAACTTTCAAGTAACTATACTTAAATATTTTGAAGTCACTAACTCACTTCTCAAGTGACCACACTTAACTCTATTGAAAACACAAGTCCACATTTCAAGTACCTACACTTACACATTTTCGACTCACTAACTCACTTCTCAAATGACCACACTTAACTATATTCAAAACACAAGTCCACCTTTCAAATAACTACACTTAAAACATTTTTGACTCACTAACTCGCTTCACTTTTTCAATTAAACCATAACCTACCTCAACCGAAGAATCCAAGATAAGCAAGCTAATTCACAAAAGTCTTTCCTTTCTTCCACGCCCCAGAACATTCACGATTTATCAAATGTATATTATTTATAAGTAAAGGAATCCAACTCTATAATCACATTTCTACCTTAAATGCAATTTATAGGCCAAAACTCATGTATTCTTTTAAAGTCCAAGTCTAAGTCTAAGGCTTAATCTTCTTTCAGTTTCTTAAATCTCATAATATTTGTACCATATAATGTATTTATTTTTTAAGCGCATATTTAAGTGCATATACCATGTACCAGTTTCTTTTGAAATTTATATATCCTCCTTATTTCCCCTTTTATTTAAAAAAGTGAACAACTTTTTTAAGTCAAAACCGTAATGAAACTTAAAACTAGCATGGCACAATCACCTATTGAAAATTCAAAAAAGCAAGATGATAGAGATTTTAACCTTAGAGAATGGGTCTTAAGGCTAAAATTAGCAAAGAAAACATAAATTCAAGAAGATTTTCAGCTTCTTATGTTACAAGTTTCAGAGAAGAAGCAAAATCTTTTAGATCAAATATTTCCATTTCTAGTAATGTTTCTTCCCCTGGGTACACCTTAAGAGGTAATAAAGTTACTTCTCTCATTGTCCCACCACATCATTGTTTCATTACTATTTTATAATAAAGTTTTACTCCTTTTTACAGATAAATTGACCCATCTACTTATTCTTTAACCACTGTGCTTAAAGGTAAGCCTTCAGATTATCTTTTATAATTCCGAATTCAGGATCTAGTCAATAGGTTCAAAATGCTTGAAATCTTACTACATGTACAAATATTTAAATAATAGTAGAAATAATAATAATAATAATAATATATAATATATAATAATAATAATAGTAAACCATAAATAATTATAAATAATACATAATAATAATAATAATAAATAATAATAATAATAATATATATGATAACGGTACATTACATATCTATTTCATCACTACATGAGATATACGTATATATATAAATATATTCAATTGGCTATCACCATTCAAATACATACTATATACATTACATACCCGATTTTACTACCCCATAATAATAAACAATGTAATGTAATTCACAAATACTTAGTTGAATTATCGGTTGGTTTATCTTAAGTCATTAATATTTGTTCACTATATTATATGTATATACTATATATATACCTATACAGACACACACATATATGACATGTCTGCGTCAACTATTTCAATCGTAATTTTACTAAATATCATCCTAATTAATTATTAAAAGTCATCTAAATATTACAAAAATATATATTTAATAATAAAATAAAATAGATATAAAATGATAAGTTAAATTTTGATGTTTTAAATTAACTTCACATCTTATATGAGGCCCAATTTTTTTAAAAAAAATCACACGTACTTTTTGTAGTAATTTTGTTATATCACTTCTTATTAGTTATTGTGAATAATTTAAGACTTATGTTTGTTTTTTGCTTCAATCGCAATTTTACTATATCACCTCTAATTAATTATTATAGTCTGAGCATTGTGCCACTTAAATTGGAATATAAGGAAAAGTTTTATAAAGCACAATAATTAAAAACTTAGATTATTTAAAATATGTAATTGACTATCAATGCCACAAAATTTTGAACAAGGGGAGTAACATATATTATTTGAAAATTACATAAAAAGTATTATAAATTACAATAGTTAACAACTTAAAATATCTAAAAGTAAAAATAATGTGTTATATATTTCAAAAAGTACGTAACAAATATTATAAATCACAATAATTAACAACTTGAAATTTTTTAAAAGATATGAAATATTTGATTGACTCTAAAAATTATATCAATGACATATAAATTGGAATAGAAGAATAGTATAATAAATCACAATAATTAAAAACTTAAATTAGTTTAAAATATAATTGACTATCAATGTCACAAAAGTATAGACAAGGAGGGTAACATATATTATTTGAAAACAAAAAAACTATTATAAACTACAATAGTTAACAACTTAAAATATCTAAAAATGTATTAAAAGTATGATTGATTATCTAAATTTTATTTGGATCACATTGTTTGAGATAAAAAAAATAACATATACTGAGCCCGTGTTATCTGAAAAACAGTTATATAGGCCTATCGAATTTGATTTTCAGGCTCTTTATTAATTTATACATTTGTAGAGTTTAATTTTGATGGTGAATTAAATTTTTGAAATAAAATTATATATTTCAATAATAAATCATAACAATTGATAATTTAATATATTTTAAGAATATATGAAAAAACTACTTAACAAAATAAATTTATTTAATTTTTAAAATTCAAAAAATATCACATTAATTAAAATGATTATTATTATTATAATATTGATTTATAATAGATGTTGGGCATGTGCTTTGCACGGGCTTCTTCTCACTAGTTTAAAATATAAAATCAACCATTTGTGATCACTTTTTAAAAACAAAAATAAAAAAATTTAAAAAACCAAACACAAGTGGTCGGTTTTGTATTATTTTATTAATTTTTATCTAAAAGATATATAATAAGTAATATCAAAATTATTTAATTAATTATTATAATTTTTTAAAATATAAAAGCAACCACTGCTCGTTGCATTTTTAAAAAAAATTAAAAAAAAAAAATACCGACCACAAGTGGTCGATTTTAAAAAAATAAATTATAAAATATATAAAAAAACCAACCACAAGTAGTCGGGTTTTTATTTATTTTTTAATTATTTTTTTCAAAAAATCTAACCACTGGTGGTCGTTTTTTTGAAAAAATAATAATTAAAAAATATTCAAAAAAACGACCACTTGTTGTCATTTTTAATATATTTTAAATTATTTTTTTTAAAAAAAAAACCGTCCACCAGTGGTCAGTTTTTTTGATTTTTTATTTTTTTCATTTGCAAAATAAATTATAATTAATAGTAAAATTATTTTAATAATTATTTCAATTTTTTAAAATAAAAAATCTACCACTTGCGGTCGCTTTTTAAAAAAAATTAAAAAATTTAAAATCCAACTACTAGTGGTCGGTTTTTTCTGACCACAATTTGTGATTGGTTTTCTGTGGTCGATTTTTGCCTGTTTTTTAGTAGTGAAAAGATCATTCAGACCTTGGAAGATATGCTGTGAGCATGTGCGATAGACTTTAAATATAGTTAGGATGACCAATGTCCTTTGATTGAGTTTGCATATATCAACAACTATCACTCTAGTATTCAGATGGCTCCGTTTGAGGTGCTTTATGGGAGGAGGTGTAGATCTCCCATTGGTTTGTTTAAAGTGGGTGAGGCCGTAGTAGTAGGGCCTGACTTGGTGTTTGATACCTTAGAGAAGGTCCAGTTGATTAGGGAAAGGCTTAAGACAGCTTAGAGCTGATAGAAATCATATGCAGAAAAGATATCGAGTTCAAGATTGGTGACTATGTGTACCTGAAGATCTCTTCTATGAAAGGAGTGAAGTATTTGGCAAGAAAGGAAAACTCAGTCCCCGATATGTCTGTCCTTACCGAATTCTCAGCCATTTAGGAAAGGTAGCTTACGAGCTTGGGTTACCTTCTAATATATCTTCAGTTCATCTAGTGTTTCATGTCTCCATGCTAAAGAAATGCATAGGTGACTCATCAGTCTTAGTCCTTATTAAGAGCATAGATATTCAGAACAACCTCTCTCATGAAGAGATCCCAGTCGGAATCCTTGACTATCAGATTCTTAGACTAAGGAACAAAGAAGTCCCTCTACTCAAAGTTTTTTGGCAGAATCAGTCCATTGAGAGAGATACTTGGGAAGCAGAAGTAGACATGCAAACCAAGTATCATCATCTATTCTCCGCTAATCCAAACTCATCTCAAGGTAATAGTTTCCTTAAGCTTAATCAGTTTCATATTCAAATTTCAGTTACAAAAGTGGTATCAGTTGCCATTATATGTTTAGTTATACGTTCATGAGCCAGTTCAGCCGTGTAGACAAGCATCAAATATGCATGTTCAATATATAGATTTAGTTTATCAGTTATTCCATTCATGCATTCATGAATCATGTTCAGCCATATCCATGCATCATATATATACGTTCAGTATGATAATTCAGAATACCAGTAATATCAGTCATATAGTCATGTTCAAGATGTTCATGTCCAGTAAGTATGTCAGCCTATTAGTATTCTCTGTCTCAGCAGTCTCATTCGAGGATGAATGTTCCCAAGGTGGAGATAATGTAAGACCTCGCAAAATCCTAAGCTTAATTTAGTCCTTTAGACTTGTCAAAGGGTTCCAGACTTAGAATATTTTAGCTAAATACTCAGACTTATGTCATTTTAACCTACAAAGATTGGCAATCTTATTTTACGACCTTTACGTTCATTAAATATTGATGTTTAGGTTGATTCATGATGAATAATGTTCGTCGGTATTTCTGAACAAGTTTTAGATTTTTGGACTTCATTTGAAGCTCTGTTGGAATCCCAAAATAGTGGATCCATGCGATCTCAGCTCACCACATCGTCTATCGCATTGATTAATATTTTCAATAGCTACCTGCATCCAATTCCAGTGAATCAATGCAAACATGGCATGAGGCATTGGCTATCGCGTCGATACCATCGATGCGTCACGTTGACCTGCGCGTCAGTAACCCAATTTTCAGTCATTAAAAAACTACATTCTTGGGGGTATTTGGGTCTTTTCCCCATGCCCTTCATCCCCTAAAACACGAAATCAAGCCCTTTGGAGAGAAAATATACTCATTCACTCTACGATTAGCTCAAGAACAAAACCCTAGGTGCTTAAATTTCAAATGAAGAACTCAAGATTCAACCATAAACTTTCAGAAATTCTTCAACATAGGTATTTGAAGTGTTCATCCAAGGGTTCCTTCCACTCTTGGAGTCCAAGAATCTCTTTTGAACTTCAAGTAATTGATTTTATGATTTCCATGGTTGGAATTAAAGTGTATCCATGATTGCTATTTGGATTAAGTTCTTAATTCATGATTATATACATATATCTCACATGAAATTGATCATTATGTGTGTAGATTTATGTGAATCCATGATAAACCCTTGATTTGTGAAACTAGAGATGAATTATGATGCTCACTTGTTGTTCAATACTATGTGCATATACTATGCTTACCCAGTGCTTGATAAATTGTCCATGTGAACTATTAAGAGAATGAAATCATGTCTAGATAGCTTATGTGCAGTTATATAATGCAAGTGTTTGTCAAAATGCCCCAATAAATGAATGAATAATGATCAACTTCATACTTTACAAGTTTCATGTTACGCCATGTCTCTTAATTTATGCTATTGAGTCCTGAGGGTACTTGTACCCAAAATTTAGCTGATTACCTAGAGCCATGGTCAGTCATAGAATAGTATCAGCCACGATATGGTCAGTAGTACTCTCAGTTAGTTATAGAACTCAGGAAAACTCAATAGAATCCATATTAGTCCAGTCTAATTCAGTATCCAGTTTAGACCTCGGTAAAATCAATCAACTAACATAATTAAGTAGTATTCCTTCAGTCAAAAAAACTCATTGAACTCAGTCCAGTTCAGTTAAATAGTAATCTCAGTAACCATTGAGTCCATCCTATTATAAACTAGAAATCAATTCAGTATCTATTCAGTTGGGAGTAGGATTCAGCAGTGAGTTAACCCAGGGATGGGGGCAATCCTATCAAAAGAGGGTTTGACCCTTAGCAGCAATCCTTACATTATAATATCAGAATAGAACTCAGTTTAGTTCTACAGCTTCAGAACTATCAGACATAGTCACTCAGCTCAGTATGGAACTTAGTATGTTTCCACATTATTCAAAACTGTCAGATACAGTTATTTAGATAATCAGTAATACAATATTTGTAGATTCAAATATCAATTATCAGTATTACATTTCGGTACTTAGCATTAACACGATTTCAGTTACAGTCTATATATTCATGCATGTACTCTTACTCAGTCATATTCATATTATCCAGTTATTATTGTGCATGTATATAAACCCATGTCTATCAGCCTACCTCACTGAGCATACTAGTACATTCAAAGTACTGATGCATGCTTTTCTTTGCGCTATGATGTCTTATATCATAGATTCAGATGCACAGGCTCCAGAAAACCTTTAGCAGTTCAAATTCTTAGCTTTTCAGAGTAGTGGTGAGTCCTCATAGTTTAAGGACATGCTTATTATTTACAGTACTTCAGTTTTATTTTAGTAGATGGTGTTAGTTGGGGGCTTGTCCCATCAACTCCGCAGTTTATACAGTTAGAGGCTTTTTTAGACTAGAATATTTTCAGATAGTTGTTCCCTTTTTTCAGTACTTATATTCAGTTTTTGTATTTTGATACTGCATTTAGATTTATTTATAGATTTGAACCTTATGGCACATGTTTCCACTTATTTTTGCATAATTACAGTATTTATTACTTAGTTATTGCAGCAGGTACCATTCATGAGTTATCTTGTGGTCTTTTGAGATTATGCCCACTATGTAGCATTAGGGGTACAGACTCGGGGCGTTACAACATCCCTGAATTAATCTAATATAGCTAATCAAGAGGAAATACAATTAACCTCGCTGCGCTAGGGGAAAGAAATCATCAAATTGGGCTATATCTACTCAATCCACTGAATAATATCACAAGAAAATGAAAGTCTAAATAGATAACAATAGTCTATACTGCTACCCAGAGAGGATCAAATTTATCAAGTAACAACATCAAGTAATAATATCAAATAATAACAATAACCTCAAATAGTGGTCGCAATAGCAATAAAAATATCAATATCAGCATACTGAACAAGTATAACCAAAATGAACATCAATATCATGTACCACTCAAGTGTCACAATATGGCTATTATGCCAAGATAAAGGAGAGTCAAACCCAAAAACTACACCCATAGAGGAAAATATCAATATAGGTCTACTCCATACACTACTAAAAAAATAAACCATAGAGTAGTAACATAGTCATGAATTTGAAAATAAGGCACATAATAACCGATATCAATCCATCAAGGCATTAGTCATCAATGGCTATGAAAACCCCAATACACATAATAAGAGATAAATGCAAGAAATAAGAGCATACCAACAATGGTGACAACCGCAACCACATGTCTGGCGGGTATAGGGAAAAAAATAAATCTTAATGGGTCCAACTTGGATGGATCAACTAAATCATTAACCAAGGTACTAAAACATCACAAGGCTAATCTGAATGAGCTGAATGACTGGAAATCCCATGTTAGGGACACTCTCTAGACTAGTAATCAGTCTCTCTATGATCGTAGCAATTCCAAAAGCATCAATATGGAGTGAATGCAAACTATGGCTAAATGAATAGCCAACTGACACTGAGAAAAATTCACAAAATTATGTACATACATCTAAAATCATAGCCTGTATTAGGAACTCCAGGCTGGCGGGGAATATGTGCTAACTGTAGCTGATCATCTATCTCATACTTGGGGCATTCTCTACAATAATGTCTCATCATGATACAATAAAACCAAAATCCTATAATACTTCAAGATACTGCCATCATAATCTAGAATAATCACCATGGCCCAAAGAACCATACTACACTCCGCAAATCTAATGAGGGCTCTGCCCACTATGATCATGTCAACTAATTTGAGAACTACATATAGCATGGAATACTATCTACGTAAATTTGATGGGTTATAGGTGAAGATAAACTCTACCGAAAGGATCCTAATTCATGAATAAAATACCAATAACACTAAACTGATGGCATGCCTCTTGCCGCCATTTCTATAATTCTCAATATTTTCTCTCTATGGTCCTTTAATAATCAACAACAAGAGAGAAGAAAAATTTGGCTGATGTCAAGTACTTTGACACCAAATAAGGTAACAATACTAACCCTCTAACACATCTATGCATCAATATCTGACTCAGAAGAATGTAACGTAGGAAAATACCTGGACTATATGAGAAATCCAATCTCATACTCAAAACTGGTAAACAACCCTAATGAACACCAATATACCCAACTCTATTTTGACAACTGGTTGATAAATAAAATGTCATCCATGGCTAACAGAGATCTACAGTATGACTCAAATTCCTAATGTTGAACCTCAAAGGCTGAAGTAGTCTCGAGCTTTACTGAAGCCTAAGTTGGTCCAAATCCTTCTTGGCTACCATTGAAGATCTTTGATATCCATCTTTGTCTCCCTAGTCCAATGTTGTGCTAAAACTCTGGAAATACATATTAAATTATCGTCCATATTTGTTGACAATGTTGAATATTTCTTTGGGGATAGAATATAGTCAAAGAATATGTTCGAGGTTCATAGAAAGGCGGACATACGACAAAGAGTCAAGAAGTGAATTTCTTAAAATGTCACTATAGCCTCCCGAAGATATGTTATAGACATCTCAGCACCGATCCACAAGACTTTACTAAAAACTTAGATTTTATACTAATACATCAGTGAAATCTCCTAATTTCTCAAGTTATGATGTTGCCTACCATAAGCCCACCAGTAGGCAAGCTAACCCGTAGTCTAGAATGGTTAGTAATAGACTACTCTATAATGTATGAAAACAATATGGAATAAGTAAAATAAATATCAATACATAATGAAACCCCAAAACCTGGTGGTATCAGTACAAAAGCTTCAAATATAATACGAGTACAAAAATGAAATATCAAGAGAAGTACACTAATATAACTTATCTCCAAATACAATATAGAGACTAGTATAATACATAAAAAAGAGATAAGAAATTTTCCAAACATTAGGAGATCACTCTAAGTTTCCTAACCAGTCTATTCCATATGATACATACATCAACAGCGATAACCCGTACTATGATCTGCAGGCTACAAAAGTATAGTATGATTTCCAAACAAATGGTACTGAGTAGGCAACTGCCAACTAAGCTCCAAAGAAAAAGAAAATATATAAAATATATAAACGGAATAAAAACTACACTCAAGAGTCTAGAAATCATATAACAAGTCAATAAGAACAATCCGGGACAACTATCTTGTTCATGCCCAAGAGAATAACATAACAAGACAAATGAGGTATCAGGGTGAGCTATCCTATTCTAGCCATATTCAACAGACTTCAATCCTATAATGTATATCCCAGGCCAATATATGAATAAAGAAAGAAAGAAAGATACATATAAATATACAAGTCCAAGAAATGAATATACAATATAAATAAACAAAAGAAGGGATATATGGTGGTGTAATACCCCACAAAATTTTTTGGTAGTATGAGCCTTAGAGCGTGTCAAGTGTCGCATAAATTTAGTTCTAAAAGTTTGAGATGTGTCTTCCCAAGAGAGAAATATTTTGAACCAAGTAAAATTTCCCTAATATCAACTTTTTTTTCATGTATATCATTGAATAATCTTTCCATCAATACCAATTTCATCAAAATCAGACATCGGACGAGGAAGTTATGACTGTTTTACTGAAAGCAGTTGGAACTGCCCAGGTGCGACGACCGGGTTGATGGACCATCGAGTTGGTGACGGAATGTCGTCCAGACAGTTACAACCAAGGAAGTAACTCCCTTTTCTGTCCTAAGTGTAATGGAAAAAATGACGTACCGTCAAGTCTGCAATGGACCGTGGTGCTTAGACAGTATGGCCTCATCCTGGCCAATGTACAATGGATGATCCAATAGACCATCGGGTAAGCGATGGACTATTGCTGAGGCCGTTAAATCGAGGCAGTGTATTAATTTTCTAGACAACGTGCGATGGGTGATCCGATAGACCGTCAGACTTGCGATGGATCATCACTTCGACCATCGCAGTCCCCCATTCAGCATTTTTAACTCAATTTTTAGAGGGTTTTTTGGTTTTTTCCACTTTTTTCAGCCCCTATTTATACTCGATAAAGACTCTCAACCTTATTTTACATCTTTAACATCAAAAACTAAGGTTTGTACATAATTAAAACCCTTATTTCTTCTTCAAGAAAAAATTATGAGAGATCAAGAGAAATCAAGTATCTCTCCAAGAGATTTCAAGAAAGAAGTTTCCCCAAGGTATGTAGATGTTGATTCTTGAGTCCCTTTCATCTAAGCTGTGATTTATGTTGTTTACAAGGTTTTCAAGATTTGACTCTAGTATGTGAAATTCATATGATTTTTATGATAAACCTCTTTAAGTTGCTTGTTAGATGATGTGTTCATGTCAATTAACTGTAGAAATGGTTCAATAAGCAAAGCATGCTCCCTATATGTTTGATAAAATGCTTATATGAAGGAATTAGAGCCATTATAGCATGGTGACTTGGATACCCCCAATAGTGTGCAAGCCCATGCATGCCAAGTGTTTGTTGAAAAGCCTTAGTGAATGAATTAAGACATGATGGTATGAAATTTACCAATTTTGTGCTCTTTGATACATGCTAAGACTGTACTACATGCTAAAGTGATTGATGCAAGACCTTGTTGAATGGAATATGATCCAATAGCATGTCTCCCTATATTTTCGCATGTTTATGATTCCTAAGAGATGCTTTAGTGATTGTGATGGTAAATAAATGACCGTGGTTATGAGTAGTCAAGAATGGTTATGTTTAGTTTTATGTTTTTGAGTTCTGGGGGTATTTATACCCAACATTTAGTTGCTGTCTAGAGCTCGTGTCAGTTTTTACGATAATTCAGTCGAGCCATAATTCTCAGAACTCAGTGAGTTATAGAACTCTGTATTCTCAGATAGATAAAAAACTTAAGAAATCCTAGTAATCTCAATATCACTAGTAATCTAGCCTTAGTTTTGTACTCATCTCAGATCAAGTAGTATTCGAGTGCTCAATTTAGACCTCAGTGGTATTCGAGTATCTATTCAAAGCTTAGTATCATTCAGTCAGATAATGAGATTTAGTAGTTTTACGTCAGATACAAAACCAAGTGAATTCACATTAACTTAGTAAGATCATTCAAGAAACATGATCATTATCTGATGCAGCTTAGTTTATGTTCAGTTGAGAATTAGTTCGGAGTCTTTCAATTGGGAGTAGGAGCTAGCATCGATTAAGTGCAGGGATGGTGGCTCCCCATTAGAGAGGCAGAGTTGTTAGGAACAATTCCTGAACTCCAGAACTTCATAGCCAACGTAGGATGTAGGATTCACCCATTAGAAAAAGGGTTATCACCTAATAAAGAGGCTTGACTATTATATTGCCTTAGTCTTCACTTTCTGTGAGGGTCACCCATTAGAGAGGCTTAACCAAAACGGTCTTTACCTGTGGCATGGTACTGATACCCTTATAGCTGGGGTTATAGGTTGGACCCTACCGGTTAAGATTTGGGGCATGTCAGTTAGGTGAGCACTCCCACAGTTGCAGTTTCAGTATCAGTCTTCAGAAAAAAACTCAGAAATTAGGACTATTAGATACAATCATTTATCTCAGCGAGGAACTTATATAGTTCCATTGATTCATGGGCCACCCACTAGATAGGCATGGTCCTACATAAAGTTATTGAGTACTCTCATTATCAGATCCATAGATCACCTGCTATATAGGCTGGATCTCAGTCTCAAATTCATTTGAGTAATCTCATTATCAGATCCAGAGATCACCCATCAGATAGGCTTGATCTCAGTCTCAAATTTAGTTGAGTAATCTAATTATTAGATTCAGAGATCATCCACTAGATAGGCTTGATCTCAGTCTCAGATTTAGTTGAGTAATCTCATTATAAAATCTAGAGATCACCCGTTAGACAGGCTTGATATCAATCTCAGATTTAGTTGAGTAATCCTTTTATTAGATACAAAATCACCCATGAGATAGGCTTGATCTCAGTCTCAGATTTAGTTAAGTATTCTTATTCTTAGAGTCAGAGATCTTTCGCTAGATAATTTTGATCTCAGATATAATCTTTTCTTATTATTGATAGTAGATTCTGGAAGAGGTTTGATCTCTGATGCAGTCAGTCGAGAGTAGCAAGCTCAAAATTCAGTCATTGATATGAGTAGATTCAGTTAATCAGTTTCAGTATCATCAGTTTTTAAGATCACTCAATCGATAAGACTTATCTCAACTACAGTAATCAGTTATCAATATTAGATGATTTAGTAGTTCAGTATCTCAGGCATTAGTAGTAAGTTCTGATGATAGTAAAACAGTATTCTATTTTTAGTATTTTAAGCTGTGATGTTTTCAGTTATGGTTTGTGTATTCATGCATATGTCCTCATTCAGTACTCTCTTGACTATTTAGTTAAGTAATTGTTCATATATAAGCTCTTGCATTTAGCCTTACCTCATCTTCATACTCAGTATATTCCCATGCTGGTGCATTTGTGCTGTGGTGTTTTTATTTGACACCATTGGTTTAGAGGTACGAGATCCCGAGTACCCTTAGTAGCTCAGTCCCAGTTAGCAGCAATAGACATAGAAGTGAGTCCTCCTTATTCAAAAATGATTTTTACTATCACATCATACTTCATTTATGTTTAGTTGACGAAGTTAGTTGAGGACATGTCCCATCAACTCCACAGCTCAGAAAATTTAGAGGCTTTTCAGACTGATGTATTAGTATTCTATTTTTAGTATTGATTATTTTAAGTTTTTGAACCTTATGGCCAGTTTCTGCATTTATTATCAATTATTATGTAGTACTCAAGTACAGATATCAATAGAGGGTTAGCTTTTGGTCCTTCGGGATAATGAGAACCGTGTAATAACTAGGGGGTAGTCTCGGGTTGTTACAAACTTAGTATCAGAGAATAAGGTTCAATAGTGTCCTAGTGAGTCAGAAAAACCGCATCTACTAGATTCTTGTGCATGGGTGTGTTGCGCTCTACAGTTATGTAGAAGAGGCTACAAGATGTTTTTAAGAGCAGTTTCCCTTCTTTAAGTGTTCATGTCATGTGAGTTAGCACAAGCTTAAGTTGATCCTCAGTTTAATTCACTTCTTTCTTCCATTTATAGAGTATGCCTTCTGACAAAGATAATTCCTCTAGGATTGATGACCAGCCCCCTCAGTTAGCAGATCCTGAGAATGAGAATGTATCATATATAGAGTTTTGGGCAGCTTCTCTGGTGCTACCCAAAGCTATGACTAATGTTTAGGGTAACCGTCAGGCTGTGGCCCTATCTCAGCAAGATGGGGGTTTAGCCGTAGCCAGAATTAGAGATTTCAATAGGATGAGACCGCCAGAATTCTTTGGGTCAGTAGTAGGTGAGGTCCCACATCTTTATCTAGAGTAGGTGAGGAAGATCACCTAGCTTGTGCATATTTTTAGGAGAAGAGTATAGAGTTAGCATCCTATAGGCTGAAGGATATTGCTCATGATTGGGTAGTGATATGGAAGGAGGGTAGAGGGGAGGATGCAACTCTCTTGACTTAGCAAGAGTTTCAGGATGCCTTTCTAGATAAGTTTTTCCCACTAGAGATAAGAGATGAAAAGGTAGAGGAGTTCATGAACCTAAGGAAAGGCTCCATGACAGTGAAAGAGTATTATCTTAAGTTCAACCAGTTAGCTAAGTATGCTCCAGACTTGATAGATGACCCTAAAGTGAGTATGAGAAAGTTTGTGACTGGTGTGTCTGGGTTAGTATTGAAGGAGTATAGAACCGCTATGCTCAATAAAAATATGAACCTTGCTATTTTTATAATGCATGCATAGCAGATTAAGGTAGACAAGATGAAAAAAAGACAGAGAGTGAGTAAGAAAGCCAGAACAGGTAGTCATAGTTTCTCTCGGGCAGGGTCCCAGGGTAGTAGCTGCCTTCAGCATGGCTAGAAGTTTTCAGTCCCAGCTCCATCTTTAGCTAGTGTCCCGACACCAAAGTTTGGGGGTGTCAGTTATGATGAAGCGCCAGGATCCAAAGCCCAGAGTAGTGCTAGTGGTGTTTGTACCTATTTGCTTTGCTAAGAGTATGGCAAGAGATACCTAGGTGTGTGTAGAGCCGGTAGTGATATGTGCTTTGGGTATAGTGGGCCAAGCAATAGAATGCTAGAATGTAGAGTACTATCTCAGAGGGATAGATAGTTTCTTCAGCAAGGTGCCCCTTTCGGTGCCAATAGTGGTCAGTGTCAGAGTAGACACGATGCACTTCAGACCCACCGTGTTCAGGAAAGGTTTCCAGACATAGAACCAGGTATGTTATGAGTCCTTCATATTTATGATATGCATTGTTAAATCCTTTGCTCCTATGTTAAGATTATATGTCTTCATGAGTCATGCATTAGTTTCAAATCTCCGACGGTCAATCATGAACCAGTTCGTAGGTGCCCCGTGCACCGCGCCAGTATTTTAATGAGTTATATTTAGAGGGACATAGAGTCCCAAGATGGAGATAGCCTATCAGATTGCGATAATTTCATGTCCTTAGACTCATTCAGTTGCATGTTCAGACTCTCCTTATGAAGTTAACTTTAGTGATCATTGCATCGACAGTCATGCTTTCGATAGACAGTTCAGTCAGACATTCATTCATTAGATATGCATGTTCAGTAGAAAGAGTTCAGATTTTTAGTGCATTCAGTCATGCAATCATTAGATCAAATCAGTTATGAGTCCATGCATTAGATATTCATGTCTATTATGAGAATCCATCTAATGAGTAGCTTCATTCGAGTATTCCATGCATCAGATATGCATGTCCTGTATGAGAACTCAGAGTGTCAGTTGTTTTAGTTGCATAGTCATGTTTTGAGATGTTCTCGTTCCTTGAGTAAGTTCAGTTGAGCAGTATTATTAGCCTAACCAGAGGCATTTGAGGAAGAATGTTCCTAAGAAGGAGATAATATAACAAAAATCAACAACAACAAACCCAGTGTATTCCCACACAGTGGGGGTCTAGGTTGGGAAAAATGTACGCAGTCCATACCACTACCTACGAAGAGGTAGCAAGGCTGTTTAAAATAGATGCCCAGCTTAGGATAAAGAATAACAGGAGATAATGTAAGTCCCCATAAAATTCTCTCGTAGTCTAAATCTTAAAGCATGTCAAGTATAGCGTAAATCCGATTCTAAAAGTTTGAGAAGTTTCTTCCCAAGTGAAAAATATTTTGAACCATGCAGAATTTCTCTAATATACACTTTTTTTCATGTAGATCATTGAATAAGCTTTCCATCGATACCAATTTCATCAAAATCCGACATTGGACAAGGAATTTATGACTGTTTTACTGAAAACAGTCGGAACTGCCCAAGTTCCATGGCCGGGTTGACGGAACATCGAGATTACAACCTACAATCGCCTAGACCATTGAAAACAAGGTAGTAACTCCCTTTCTAGCCCAAGTGCGATGGACAAAATAATATACCATTAAGTCTGTGATGAACCATCGCGCTCAGGCAGTCTAGCCTCATCCTGGCCAATATGCGACGAACGATCTAACGGACCGTCGGGTGTACGATGGACCATCGCTGGGTAATGCGTTCATTTTCTATCCAAAATGCGATAGGTGATCCGATAGATCGTCAGACTTGCGACGGACCTTCGCAGCCCACCATTCAGCATTTTTAATTCAATTTTTAAAAGGCATTTTGGTCTTTTTCTACTCTTTTTCAGTCCCTATTTATACCTGATAAAGGCTCTCAGCCTCATTTCTCATCTGAAACATCAAAAACTAGGGTTTCTATAAAATCAAAAATCTTATTTTTTCTTTAAGAAAAAATCTAGAGAGATCAAGAGAAATCAAGATAAATCAAGAATCTCTCCAAGAGCTTTCAAGAAAAAAATTTCCCCAAGGTATGTAGATGTTGATTCTTGAGTCCCTTTCATCCAAGAAGATCAAGAACCCTTTTTCTAAACTTCAAAGATTTTATGTTTATGAGCTTCCATGATTCATTTGAGTTGGAAATTGATGTTCATGCTATTATTGAGCTGTGATTCATGTTGTTTTCAAGGTTTTCAAGCTTTGACTCTAGTATGTGAAATTCATGTGATGTTCATGATAAACCTCTTCAAATTGCTTGTTAGATGATGTGTTTATGTCAATTAAGTATAGTTGAATAAGCAAAGCATGCTCTCTATATGTTTGATAAAATGCTTAAGTGAAGGAATTAGAGCCATTATAGCATGTTGACTAGGAAACCCCCAATTGTGTGCAAGCCCATGTATGCCAAGTGTTTGTTGAAAAGCCATAGTGAACTAATTGAGACATGATAGTATGAAATTCCCCTATTTTGTGCACTTTGGTACATGATAATACTTTACTACATGCTAAGTGATTGATGCAAGACCTTGCTGAATGGAATATAAGCCAATAGCATATCTTCCTATATTATCGTATGTTTATGATTCCTAAGAGATGCTTTAGTTATTGTGATGGTGAATGAATGACCGTGGTTATGAGTAGTTAAGAATGGTTACGTTTACTTTTATGTTATCGAGTCATAGGGGTATTTATACTCGACAATTTAGCTTCTGTCTAGAGCCCGTGTAAGTTCTCACGATAATCCCAATCGAGCCATGATTCTCAGAGCTTAGTGAGTTATAGAACTCTGTATTCTCAGACATATACAAAACTTATGAAATCTTAGTAATCTCAATAATCTCTGTAATCTCAGTATTTCTAGTAATCTAGACTTAGTTCGGTTCTTATCTCAGATCTAGTAGTATTCGAGAGTTCAGTTTAGACCTCATTGGTAGATAGTCTTGATGTTAGTCTCGGATTCAATTGATTAATCTTAGTATCATATCCAGAGGTCACCCGTTAGATAGGCTTAATCTCAGTCTCAAATTCAGTTGAGTAATCTCATTATCAGATCCATAGATAAGCTGCTAGATAGGCTTTATCTTAGTCTCAGATTCAGTTAAGTAATCTCATTATCAGATCCAGAGATCACCTGCTAGATTGGCTTGATCTTAGTTTCAGATTCAGTTGAGAAATCTTATTATCAGATCCAGAGATCACCTGTCAGATAGACTTGATCTCCCTCTCAGATTTAGTTGAGTATTCTTATTATTAGAGTCAGAGATCTTCTACTAGATAGGTTTGATCTCAGATATAATCTTTTCTTATCATTTTAGTAGATTCTGAAATCATCTATTAGAGAGGTTTGATCTCTAATGTAGTCAGTTAAGAATAAAAAGCTCAGAATTCAGTCATTGATATGAGTAGTTTAGTTAATTAGTTTCAGTATCATCAGTTTTTGAGATCACTCGCAAGATAAGACTGATCTCAACTCCAGTACTCAGTTATCAGTATTAGATGATTCAGTTGTTTAGTATCTCAGGCATTAGTAGTAAGTTCGGATGACAGTAAAGCAGTATTCGAGTTTCAGTATTTCAAGTTGCGATCTTTTCAGTTATGGTTTGTGCATTCATGCATATGTCCTCATTCATTATTCTCAAGACTATTCATTTAAGTAATTGATCATGCATAAGCCCTTGCATTTAGCCTTACCTCATCTTCATACTTAGTACATTCCCATACTGACACATTTGTGCTATGGTTTTTTTATTTAAGACTATAGGTTCAGAGGCACGAGATCCTGACTACCATTAGCGGCTCAGTCCCATTCAGCAGTAGTAGATGTAGCAGTGAGTCCTCTTCATTCGAGGATGATCCTTATTTTATTATCGCATCAGACTTAGTTTATTTTCAGTATACGGAGTTAGTTGGGGACATGTCCCATCAACCCCACAGCTCATATAGTTTAGAGGCTTTTCGGATAGATGTATTAATATTTAGTTTTCAGTATTGACTATTTTAAGTTTTTGAACCTTATGGCCAGTTTTCGTATTTATTATCCATATATTATGTAGTGCTCAGGTATAGATATCAGTAGAGGGTTAGCTTATGGT
>NW_025825704.1:130254-142327 GCF_002878395.1 Capsicum annuum | reverse complement strand
ATCTCAAAGTAAAACCTAGATCATCATATCCTCATTCTAAGGCCTCTTTATAATACTATTAAGATTTAATACTATCATGCTTAAGGTTTCTAATCCACATGGATAGACATGAAATAAATGTGCATAATAATGCCATCATGATATAGAAGTGGCCATAGACATACCTTAAATCTCGATACCAGATCAATGACAATTCTGCCATAAGTTAGCCATAAGAGCGATCATAACAATAATAACAACAATACCAACAACAACATGAATAACCAGCTAATTCAGACAGCCACATACCTAGCCGAGCTTATACGTACCCCCACTGCCCTAGGATTGAAAGGTTCAATCAACATATAATAATACAAGGCATATTTTTCAACCATATCTATGCAACCATCCCATACATCTGATAGACATAGGTGCATACAGGTGATAGGCGATGTGTATGCAGGAATGAATACAATATACACTGTTAATATTATAATCTCATTTTCAAAATCATTTCTATCATAACTATCATCATCATATCCACCATTAGCATAATCAACCTCCGTCCTTCCCAGGTATCAATATATCATCATAGTATCCTTCGGCCTTATCGGGTATCAATATATCATCACAGTATCCTCTAGCCTTGCTAGGCATTGATATATTATCGCAGTATTGTCTGGCCTTGTCGAGTATCATATATATATATCATAAAAATCAATACACATATATTTATAGACATATAATAGGTGTACGAGCTCAAGATATGGCAAAAAGAAGGGTAAATCTGCAAGTTGGTTGCCCGGAGTAATCTTCGTGACCAAATCATTATAAGAGTGTAGAAAGGGTCGTAATATCCCATGACTGAAGTAAGTGATAGGGTTGAATCATGGAGATGACCTATGATTATTAACCTTACCATTTCCTCATGTAATCATTACTCACTAAGTAGCCAATATCTAATACCTAGTCAAGTTTCGCCACTAAACCGTAATCATGAATTAACAAATATTCATTTCTAACCATCATAATTTCCCTAGTCACCATCGAGCAAAACAACACTAACCGTCATCTAGAGACTTTGTTAATCTATCCATTATTATCAACTAATCATCCAATATATGTTTATCATTATTAGTTGACATATTATAATTTATCATCTACCCATTTTTTATTACTAACCTCATTCCTTAACTATCCATCATTTACCAACCAATCCTCGTCTAGTATCCTAAACCTAGTCATCAATAACAAATAATCTTCACCAACGGTAAATCTATCATCATCATTAGATACGCAACATCTATAATTGCTAACTACTATATTTCAACTAGACAAAGTTAATTAACTAGTACATTAGCTTTCTAGCCATCAAGTACTATAGTCACTAGTAGACAACTAGTTCCCACCAAACCTAAACCTTATTTAGGATGAAAAATCATAAGATCATATTTACACTGGAATCATATCAATTACCAATACAATAATCATGAATACACCAAATCTATGCATTTCATCACCAGTATCCAATTCAATATAGTCGTAAGCAAAATACCATATCTTTCTCCATCCATACAGGAGAGAAGTGTACATAAACATATATAAATGTATATTCTGAAACTACAACCGTATCCTACACAAGGATAATTACTTTTGGAATGTTCATACGATATCATAACACAACCTTTGGCCCATTAATATATCCAGAATAATCATAACATCAATATCATGGCCTGAGGCCCACATACATATCAATAACTCGTATTAATAACCATGTATAATAACCAACTCATATTTATAAGTCGTACCATGTCTATAATCATCTCATAGATAAGAGGTATCTCTTATATAGGAGGCACTATATCAATAAGCATATAACTTCTATAATATAACTTATATATATAGGTCATACATTATGACTAAAGAGTATCACCACTTTAGGCCACTTATCATATCTAAGAGGAATATCACCTCTATAGTCCCAATAATCATGACTAAGAGGGAAATTATCTCTGTAGGGATCAATAATCATAACTAAAAAAAATATCATATCTATACACTAGATGTCATGTTTCAGAAAAAATAGTATCTCTATAGGCCAAACATCAAGTCTAAGAGGAAATAGCATATCTATGGGCCAAATATCAAGTCTAAGAGGAAATAGCATCTCAATGGGTCAATTATCAATTTTAATAAGAAATAGCATCTCTATAGTCCAAATAACATATCTAAAAGGAAATAGCTTCTCTATAGGCCCAGATATAAATACTTGGGGAAAACACATGATTATTCAATAAGCCATGAAGTAACCTTATACTATGGTTTGCTAGTATCAAGTATGCCTAACATCCGCAACTAGGGCAACAAGGCTAAAACAAGTCTTGGCTTATGTAGGTCGGACAATACGACTTCTAATCCTCAATTTCAATAATTAGAGACACTATGACTAAATGAGGCTAAGGTATCTAGTTCAACTTTTAGATGTCAAGTAAGCCATACTCACGCCTAAGATAGGAACTTCGACTAGAACAAAGGCATTCAAGTCATCCCTACCCAAATCATGATTTCAAAACCACCACACTAGCCCAATAAGATTAAATACACTAATCACGCTTCCAATGCTAAAACCAAATCCCAAACCTAGCATGATATCATGTCTATGCTATAAATTTACCCAAACTAGGGATAAGGAATAGGATTCTCAAAGGGGTATAAACATACCATCTTATAGTTTTAAAACCCTCATATAATCTCGAAACATCAATAATTAAGGCTAATTTTTTCCACACATAATCAAGCCTAACAACTAAACTCATACGCAATATATGTCACACATCATCTATTAAGAAAAGTGGACAGGAGCCTACCTCAAAGCCGAACCGCAAAACCTTCCACCATTCACTAATGTCCCTCTTCACTTCAAAATCCTAAAATTCCATCACACTATTAAAATCATAATTACTCATTAATACGAGTCTAACGATACCCATATTGCACTATTATTCTTTGGGTCCAAAAATTACACCAAAAATCCAAGTGGGTCTCACTTATGGAAAAATGCATTTTCGATGTCAACTTAGTGTTCATACATGAACGAGGAATCATAACCCTTATGAAATGGGTGAAAATAAAGCCAATTTTTGGCTAAAATCAAGCCTTAAACTAAATTAGGGTTTCTAGTTGAAACCAACAAATCCAAGTATGAATTCAAAGGATCTATACCTTAGATGGAAAGATATTCTTGTTAAAATATGCTTAGAATGCTCCCAAGTCATCCAAAATACTCAATTTTTAGTTATTAAACCCATTTATGGTTTTGACTCTCAAAGGTGAAGAAGAAATGGCAAAAATCGTGACTATGGGATGATTTATAGAGCCCCATCCAAGGAGGTGCCTTATCACCAAGATGTGGGTTGCCTTTATGGTGTCGCGATCGTATGTCCTTGCCACGATCACTTACTCCACTCCAAGTTTCCAATGTTGCCTTGGGATTTATTTGGAATCCTATTTTCACAAAATAATAATGTTACCATACTAAATTTGACATTTCGGATGCATTGGTAAAGTCAAATGTCACCTGAACTTTTAAATTTTCAACTTTCTAATTGATAGTTCAGAATCAACTCAGTACATCTGGACCCAAACTAAAGGTTTACCTAGCTTAAAGTCGATAATTCAAAGCTACTGGTGTAGTCAAAATTTGCATCTGAGATTGTTTCACTAAAGTTTTCACTCGGTGTCCATTTGGAACTAGCGAAGACTTCTAAATAGAGAATTGGTTCTAAAACTTAACAAACTGCCTGGTAACCGAACTGTCAGTCCCTGTAAGTCATAAATTACTTGGGGAAGCTGTAGAGAAGCTCAAAAAATGGAAAATAAGTGGAAATATGGAAAATGATTGAAAGGGTCATTACAATATCCACTACTTAAAAGACTTTCATCCCCGAAAGTCAATGGATAGAAAGAATCTCAAAAGATCAAAGTGATGAGGTACTAGGCCTGCATGCCTAGAGCATGATTTCCCAGATAACCTCAGAGAAGTGAAAATGCTTCTAAGGGTTTTATCCACAAGTATTCCTTTTTCAACCAACACTCTACTTCCAAAAAGCCAAAACTCAACTTAATCACTAACTGGATTCAAACCGAACCAAGAAGGTTGATACATATAAATTGAACGACAACACACAGATACCTTCTCGATACAAGCACAATCCAATAGAGGCTCGTCTAAGACAAAAACAAACCAAGACATGAGTCATGACACCAAATCCAAATATACATTTTTTTTACCATTCCGCACTTGATATCTATTATAATAAGGAAAAAATACTCGAGTCTCATACACAGTCTTATTGTAAGAAACTCAAAGAACTGAAGCTGATCCGCTGGATGTTCATACTACAAATATGAGAATACGCTCATAAGGCATTGTATGGGCACACTAATGAATATAATCAAGGAATACAATCAACGCCAATGTTGCAACTAGCCCAGATAAAATCAAACTAAAATCCAAAAGTCCAAGGTATAACTACTCATCACTGAATAATCCAATCCAGGATGTCCCATCAACCGAAAATAAAGCCATATTAAATCTAACTCGACTGCACACTTCCACTGAGTATATCATCTGAAATTGTTAAAGAAAATTGGGGACTCAATGTCAAAGCTAAGATAACCGATATCGGGTCCATGGGCTATTATCTATATATTTATCAACTATAATCCTTCCAAAATTTAGAATATCACATAAGAAATCACAGAGTAGGCTCAACCAACCTATAAATGAGATTTGTACTGAGACGAGTCTAAAATGAAGGTTGCACACAAGCTTTACAACACCAAACAAAGATCTCAATAACAAGGCTAATTTGCTCGACCTTAACTACCCAATCCAAAACTAAAAACGAGTAGTCATTCATACTCTAAATCTATCATAACTTCCAAATCACCATTGTAAGGTGTCAATAAAAAACTGAGCCAATAAGGTTATATCAATTTCAACTATCTCAAATCAACTTTAATATCCAAATCTAAATATTCGAGATAAGTCATGTTGGGCTATAACCGAGATATATCTGAAGAAGAAAAATCATGAAAAGGCTAATGTAACACCCGGTATTCAAGTACGTGTATTGGCGTATTCGAGTACGTGTATTCATCTTATTTATATGGAATTAAATAAGATGAATACACGTACTCGAATACTAAAATGTGCAGGTAAATTTCCTGCACACAAACTACTGAGGCCAGCCGAATTTTTGGGTCAACTTCAAACGATCATAACTCCCTTAATATAATGAAGTGGGAGAAATTCGACCTACTAAAACAAAGATCTTTGAGTCTTCTTTCCAATGCAATTGGTTTCATCCAAATCCAACGCCTGAGTAAGGAGTTATACTCAATTTACTTCAACCTATCAAAATAGATTTTTAGGGTCGACTTCAAACAACCATAACTCCTTGTACAGGACGAACCGTGTGGCCTACATTATATGAAATGAAAGCCCTTTAAATTATCCTTTCAACAATACCAATTTTACCTTAATTTGATATCAGATCAAAGAGTAGTGATCGATCTACTTTAGCTTATCAAAACAGTCCACTAAAGGACAGTTTTGACATTATTTAAATTTTAAAGGCATTTTGATCATTTTCTATTATATTATGGACGAGACTATGTGTATATATACATGTATATAAGTTCATAAACTCATTTTCATCATCAATCATTGAGGAAGAACAAACCCTAGCCAAATTTGACCTTTAAAGTACTTTTGATAAAATCATAGAAATTTCAATGTAATTCGATAACTGCGTTTGTTGTCTCAAGAGCTTCGAACGGCACCTATTATTTGTGTAAATAGGATTGCATAACAAGAGGTGAATTCTATGGTATGACTATTGTTTGCCTTTGTTCTTCTCAATATGTATATGTGTGATAGAGGATTATATGTATTGGTTATTATTAAAAGGTGATGGAAATAGGGTTATGGACTATTTCACATAGTTTGGTTGTATTGAATTATGGAAGGTGGATATGGTAATTGAGTTATGGAAGGTAGATATGGTAATTGAGTTATGGAAGGTGGATATGGTGATATACTATTGAATTGATGATTATTTATGTCTATATCTCAATTTGGTTTAATGGATTGGTTGAAAAGATAAATGAATCCAAACTTGATATTAGAGGATGTTATATGAATATGCATGGGATGTGAATGTAATTGGAGTATAAGAGGTTTATAGTGACACCTTTTATGGTGTAATTAAGGCTTACTACTTAACCACTAGTTTGGTGAATTCAAATAATTAAATTGTGATGTTTGGTTGCTAATACTAGATTGCTATATATGTTCATTGTAGATAAGTAATCCGACAAGACGGGAAGTCCATTTGGGACTAGTATTGAAGGTTGACAGTCAGGTATGTAAAGCATACTCTATACCATTTCTTTGGCATGAAAGTGAACAATTGTTCTATTAAGAAAGTTTCCAAAGTTATTTAATAACATGTGATCCATAATGGTTTTGTATGATGTCCTACGTTACAAATAAGCTTGTTTCCACCCTACAAGATGTCAAGACATTCCAATACTTACTTTTTTTCCAAATCTTACATCTTTATTGCACTATTTAACATTAGAAGGTATCCAGTTAGTCAAACTAGATCCATGTGCTATTAATGACTCCAAAATGTTTCATTGATATACCAATAAGTTTCTACGTCATTGTTATGGTATTGATGACTCCAAAACACTTCATTGATGTGCCAATGAGTTCTTAATTCATTGTTATTGCATTGATGGTCTATTTATATGTCTCTTATTGATGTATCATTGTTTGAAAGTATCAAAAATGCGGTGGCAACCAAAATAACAATCTCAATGATTAATTGAACTAAGTGATGGAAGTCCTCTCTTATCGGGTGGTATCCCAGGGGCATAAGCCTATCATGGGTCGATCCATATTTATGTGTTTATGGGTGGTATCCCTGGGGCATAAGCCTATCATGGGTCGATCTCAGTTGATATTTACTGGAGGCAGCCTAATGGTTATAGTACATTATAGTAATGATTACAAAGATGATAAGAACGAAGGTAAATTGATTGGATAAATACAATGTACAGGTTGTCACAAGTTCTAGTAAGTGTGGTCCACTCCTATTACGATTTATTCACTTATTTCTGATTTTTATTGAGCTCCTATATCATATGTGATTATCTACAGCTTTACATATTTAGTACATATTTTGTACTAACATCCCCCATTGGGGACCTACATTTCATGCTGTAGGCACAGGTACCTCATCTCATACACCGCACAAGTAGGAGCCATGATATCCAGCTTCTTTTGGTGAGCTCTAATTTTTTTCGAGGCTTTTCGTGTCATATCCAGTCACTTTTGGTATTTTATAGAAGTTAGTTATATGGCGTGGTATGTCCCGACCTTAGTTAAACTTTGTGTATTGTCTAGAGGCTTTGTAGACCTAATATACAGTCAAGGTGGTGTTTTATTAATATACGTGATGGCTCTAACGGCATAGTATTGTATATACATATATCTGTGTGCTCGAGCTTATACAAGTGATTATTTCCTTTTATATATGATATGATGCTGTCCAAATTTTAGGTTGTCATAAAGGTATGCACGGGAAGTATAAGGTTTTAATCTGGTTCTCCCGGGCCTTCTCAATTACGGGTGTTAGTCCACCTCAATAGGATTTGAGGCGTGACAATAGTGGTATTAAGAAGTTTGTCTTAGTGAGTTTACATAGTCGTGTGTATGTAGAGTCTTGTTTAATGGTTTGTCGTGCACTACATCTATAAATAGGAGGCTATGGACATATAGGAATTGTTTTTTTTTCTTTATGTCTTAAATCGTGCGATAGAGCCTATATTGTATATGTAGTCATAGTTGACCACTGACTCCATTTATTTCTCTTATTATAGTAATGATGCCGATTACCAGAAGCAAGAATACCGGTAAATAAGTAGATATGGCTGCCAGAGAGGGGACTATTAAGTCGCCCACTATACCAGCTAATCAAAGTGAGGCTCCAGCTGAGCATACATCAGAAACTTCTTCCACTCCAGAAGAAATAAGGGGGCAGAGAACTACATCCCCAGAGCCATCTATTAATGTTGCAGATCAAGATCTTAGAAATGCAGTGCAACTTTTGACTCGTGTAGTTGCTGGGAAAGCTCAAGGGCAAGCCATTCATACCATGGGTCCTAGTGGTACAGATAGGGAGGCTAGCCTTCGAAAACATGATTTTCTTAAGATGGATCCTCCTACTTTTACTGGATCAGATCTTAACGAGGACCCATAGGTATTATTGATCAAATTCAAAGGGCCTTAGATGTTATGCATGTAATGGGTAGAGAGACAGTGGAGCTAGCGGCATATAGATTCAAAGGGGAGGCTATATATTGGTACGAGGACTGGAAACGATCTAGGGGTATTGATGTAACCCCAGCTACCTGGAAAGAGTTCAAAGAGGCATTTCTTGATCATTATCTGCCATTCGAGATTCTTCAGGCTCGTGCAGATCAGTTTTTAAATCTTTATCAGGGGAATATGAGTTTGAGGGAGTACAGTCTCCAATTTAATTCCTTGTTGAGATATGATCCTAATATTGTAGCTACTATGGATGACAGAACTCATCAATATGTGGATAGGCTGGATCCAATCTGGTTAGATATTTTACTATTGTCGCTTTGAACAAAGATATGGACATAGCGAGGATCCAACCTTTTTCATAGAAAATGGAAGATCAGAGGCAGAGGAGAAGAACACAGGAATTAGAAAGAGGATATTCCAAAAGGGCCATATCTATAAGGCAGTTCATGGCATCCCAAGGAAGGTTCAGACTATAGTTTTTTGCTAGACCACCTAGGCCATTATCTTCTTATTCTGCAGGTAGTGCCCCACCATAGTTCCAAGGGTCCAGAGGAAATCAATTTGGGCACAGAAGTGAGAGTCGGAGTTCATGGATAGTGGGGTAGCAAGGGCAAGGGAATATGATCCAATCGAGACCTCCTCTAGAGCCATGTAATAAATGTGGAAAGTATCATTTAGGTGCATGTTGGCTGGGGAACAATGTTTTCTTTTGGTGTGGTATGTCGGGGCATATGATGAGAGAATGCCCCCAAAGGGGCATAGGGGGTATGGCATGACCTACCGGGTTATTTGTTGCATCATCATCATCGATGCCTTATTCAAGAAGGGGTGCACAACCAATGGATCGTGTTAGTGGTGATAGAGGATCCACGTGTTCTAGAAGGGCTCAAAATCATATGTATGCTCTAGTGGATCGACAGAATTTAGAGGCTTCCCTAGATATGGTTACGGGTACGTTGTCTATCTTTTCATTCGATGTATATACCTTAATTGATCCCAGTTCTACATTATCTTATGTTACTCCATTGGTTGCTGGAAAGTTCAAAATAATACCCGAACTGTTAGTTAAGCCATTTGAAGTGTCCACACCAGTTGGGGAATCTATTATAGCTAGAGGGGTTTACCAAAACTGTATAGTAATTGTTTGTGGTCGTGATACGATGGCTGATCTCATTTAGTTAGAAATGGTAGATTTTGATTTTATAATAGGTATGCACTGGTTGGTGTCTTGTTATGACACAATTAATTGTTGCACAAAAAAGGTATATTTCCATTTTCCAAATGAATCAGTCCTTGAATGAAAAGATGAAATTGGCGCGCCAAGAGGTGGATTTATTTCTTATTTTAAGGTAAGAAGAATGATTTCTAAGGGATACATATATCATTTAGTTAGTGTAAGGGATACAGAAGCGAAGCCACCAACTCTTCACGTTGTTCCGGTGATAAATGAATTTTATGATGTATTTCCTGAAGATCTTCCAGGTTTGCCTCCTGAACGAGAGGAAGAGTTTGGTATTGATGTAATAACAGGTACCCAACCAATATTCACTCCTTCGTATAGAATGTCCCCAGTAGAATTACGAGAATTGAAAGAGCAATTAAAAGATTTGCTAGAGAAGGGATTCATAAGGCCTAGTATGTCCCCCTAGGGAGCACCAGTGTTATTTGTGCACAAAAAGAATGGCTCGCTGAGGATATGTATTGATTATTGGCAATTGAATAAGGTGACTATTAAGAATAAATATCCTCTCCCAAGAATTGATGATTTATTTAATCAGTTTCAGGGCGCCAAGTGCTTTTCTAAGATTAATTGGAGGTCACGTTACCACCAAGTGAGGGTCAAAGAGAAGGATATACCCAAGATAGATTTCCGAACATGGTATGGTCATTAGGAGTTTCTAGTTATATAATTTGGGCTAAAAAATTCACCCGCAGCTTTTATGGATTTGATGAATAGAGTGTTTAAGTCATTCCTAGATGTATTTGTGATAATTTTTATAGATGATATTCTAGTTTATTCTAGATTAGAAGAGGATCATGCCAATCACTTATGACAAGCATTGTAGACTTTTCGTGATTGTAAGCTTTATGCCAAGTTCTCTAAATGTGAGTTTTGGTTAAACTCGGTGGCATTTTTGGGTCATATTGTATCTAGTGAAGGGATAAAAGTTGATGCTCAAAAGATAGAAGCTGTGAAGAACTGGCCAAGGCCCACAACGCCTATGGAGATTCGTAGTTTTCTTGGGTTGGACGATTATTATAGAAGGTTTTTTGAAGGATTTTCTTCAATTTCAGCACCCTTAACCGAGCTAACCCATAAAGCATCTGAATTCCAATGGAATGATGCCTGTGAGAAGAGTTTTAAAGAATTAAAGAACAAGTTGATTTCTATACCCGTGTTGGTACTTCCAGAAGGCACCGAAGGCTATACAATGTATTGTGATGCTTCTAGAATTGCTTTAGGATGTGTATTGATGCAGCATGGTAATGTAATAGCATATGCTTCTAGAAAATTGCAGCCACATGAGAAAAATTATCCTACATACGATCTTGAGCTGGCAGCAGTTATTTTTGCTTTAAAGATATGGCCCCACTACTTATATGGGGTTTATGTTGATATATATACTAACTATTAGAGCTTGCAATATATTTTTAGTCAAAAGGATATAAATTTAAGGCAGTGGGGATGGCTTGAACTATTAAAGGACTACGATGTTGATATCTTGTACCATCCAGGGAAAGCAAATGTGGTAGCTGATACATTAAGTCGTAAGGATATGATGTCGCCTATATAAAGTCAAGGGATAATTAAAGATGTTCACCAGTTAGCTAGTTTGGGAGTTCGCCTTCTTGAAACTCTGGATAAAGAGCTTATCGTACATAATGCTGCGGAATCTTCATTAGTAGCTGAAGTAAAAGAGAAGCAATATGCAGATCCTATTTTATTACAGCTTAAGGAGAACATTCAGAGTGATGAGACCAAGGCATTTGAGCTTACGCGAGAAGGAGTACTTCAGTGCCAAAACCGATTGTGTGTGCCGGATGTAGACGGTCTAAGAAAGAAGATTATGACAGAGGCACATTATTCAAGATACTCCATTCATCCAGGATCAACCAAAATGTATCAAGATTTGAAAGATGTATATTGGTGGAATGACATGAAGAAGAGCATTGCAAAATTTGTAGCTGAATGTCCAAATTGTCAAAGAGTTAAAGTTGAGCACCAAAAACCCAGAGGTTATATGTAATGCATTGATCTTCCAAGCTGGAAGTGGGACATGATCTACATGGATTTTGTTATTGGTTTACCTCGTACATTTTGGAAGTTCGATTCTATATGAGTGATTGTCGATAGGCTTACCAAATCCGCATATTTCCTGCCAGTTACGACCACTTACACAGTTGAAGAGTATGCGAAGTTGTACATTAAAGAGATAGTCCGATTACATGGAGTTCCAATTTTTATTATATTAGATCAGGGAACCCAATTTACTGCAAACTTTTGGAAGTCTTTTCAGAGGTGTTTGGGAACACAAGTGAAGTTGAGTACAGCTTTTCACCCTCACACAGATTGACAAGCAGAAGGTACCATCCAAACACTTGAATATATGCTACGAGCTTGTGTAATAGATTTTAAGGGCAACTGGGATGATCATTTACCTCTTATTGTAGGCAAACTCAATAAGAGGT